>NW_017100618.1:148770-154457 GCF_001263275.1 Habropoda laboriosa
AAAAAGTTGTAGAAAATAAAAGAAAGAAAAATTCGATGTAGGTGTTGAATAGAAAATTCAGTAGAAGAACTCAATAGAAAGAAGTACGTGCTCTCCTGCAAAAAAGTACCGGTGCCCTCGAAAAATCTTTGAAAAAGCAACCTTGAAAGAAAGTTTTCTTCTTCCAAGGCATTTCTGCTTCGAAACAATTGAAATTATGCTTCAAACACTTCGCACAACATTGAAAAGGTAAAAGATACTAAACCCTGTATAATAAAACTTTATTCCGTATTAGTACTACTTCTTCTTAGTTTACTTGATCACATAAACAGTCAGTGATTTCTTTCCTTAAGTTCAATAATTCGTTCGTTAATTGCCACTGTAAACATCAATGCGCTAGCAAGTAGTATAGCGCACCGTGTGGTCAGACATCCGCCATATAACAGACAATATTTGAACGCCGGCAAGTATTGTAGAGTAACTACGTACAGTCAGACAAACAGTGTACGAAATTTCTAACGAAAATATCTCAGCGAAACATGCTAAACGCTGACTTACGTGTAACATTCCCCAGAAAACAACAAGTTTCCAAAATTTCCACTTAAATATTCGCACAACATTGGAAAAACCGGTACGTCTGCTACAATGATGCTCTCATCACACAAAAACCACTCGAACCTCCTTGCCCACTCTAAACAAACGAAGAAATTTTGACCTCGAACAATTCTCCTCTGGTTCATGGTGTGTTGGGCGGTTCACAGGAGCGCAACGCGTCACAGTGAACGACGATTATCGTTCCCATTCACCGTCGCGATTTCAGTTAGCCTAATGACCACCAGCGACTGGCTGCTGCACGAGTCCCTTGCTCACGGATCGTATCGATGGCTAATAATTGGAATATCATCGCTCCCGTAAATCTTCCTCCTTCCTCATTGTGAAACCGAACCAGAAACGGAAACAGCCACGCCAGTCTAGTAGAGAGACGCTGCATCCGGTTTGACGGTGGCCTCTAGCTGCCTCGACTTCCGGCTGAACGAGCTCCAACACGAATATGAATCGCCACGAGCACGCATACACGCCACTGCATGGAATAAACTTCGAAATGAGTTTAAAACTCTGGATTGTTAAGCCGAACAGTGGAGAGATTGTTATCTTTCTGGCTGGGGGGCGGAGAGAGGTTGAACGCGTTTAGAAAACAGTTCTCGGTTAATCTTGGGAAATTATGTTTGCGTATGCACGTCTAACATCTGAGAATAAACAATCCGCCGGCTTAATTGCATGCAGCGACTACGGTAATCGTTTCAAGAGAGGTGAGAGAGGTTACTCTTGATTTTCATAGAAGAATACTTTACCGAACCCTCGACATTACGACTGTAGTTTTCTTCGCTGAAATTGGATGTTTTATTGAATTTAATTGTGCGTCAGATGACAGGGAAAAAATAATAGGCGATGATATAGCAGGGAAAAGATATTGCGTAAGGTGGAAGAAAAAGTTAAGTAGAATTGTCCTGTGATAAGTCAGACGTCTAATTAAATTTTTATTCGTTCTGCGATTGAAATGTGACAAGGGAAATTTATAATTGGAAATTTCTACTTCCAATGACTTCATATTAAATCGCGGGATTTCATGTCTATGTTATGTTGTAACTCAACGACGGATTTAACCGTGAGAGGTGGGATCGAAGAAAAGAAACGCATTAACAGACTTCCTCTGTAATATATATAAAGTTTTATAGTGTAGGCGAGTCTGGGATGGAGAGAGGTTTGTCGGAATCAGATGATAAAGGCGAGAGACGAGACAGTTTTAATTCTAATAAATAATTAATAATGTATTCTACACGGACACGAGTCCTATTTTCAACAACGCTCCTTCAATATACTTTTCTCACGCAAAGTTCGTTTCCCACACACACTATTTTTCCACAAGCTATCCGTTTTAAACCTTCCCTTGACGAGGGCGTTTCTTCTCTCCGCCAATTAGGACTGTTCTCGAACGTACCCCTACGACGTTCCCCTTCTACCGATAGACTTATCTATCACAAACCCAAAAAATTCACAACACGAACGCTTCGAACCCTGAATTACTCAAAGGGAACTGATCATTCCATCAGCCTACATTTACCAAATTTCCACAAGTTTCCTCTCAAACTTCACCATTTCCACTTCAACCATCCACCTCGAGCTACGATCCTTCCACGCTCCCGAAGGGTTAAATGATGCCCCGTACCGCAATCGGGTCCCATTTCCAACATGTTACACAGTACAATAATTTACGTCGTGCAATCATACGTCGTTGTATAGAAATGTACTTTGCTTCGGTAAATTCTGCTAATCAAAATTCCACAAGTGAATCTAAAGTTGCTGGAACTTCTTTCATTATAAAAACTGAACTTTCATTGAAACGTCCGGTCATTCGAAACTGTCACCTCGCCGCGTACAATTTGCATTTAATTTCGTTAATTAGAACGGAACTTTCCGGCGAATACAGCTTTTTGTCCCCCCCGTTAGATTTCTGCCACGATTTAATAGAAATGAAAGTTTAATGGAAATGTCTGATTCGTGGCAGGGCTATTCCACTTGGGCGCATCAATTCACATTCGCGTTATTTTTTATTGTTTTCCGTTTCCGCGAACAAAACGGAGGAAAGGAAATGGAAACAATGAAATTCGCTGTTACAGCCAACAGAACGAAATTTTGCAGAATTTTAGTGCCTTCGTAATTGCCACTCCAAGTTTATTATCGATTCATCCACGATCTCGCGATTTACTCATTCAAATTACACGGGTATTTATATCGCAGATGAAATTACAGCCAAGGGTCGTGCACAGTTATGCACATACAGAGACATCTGATACAAACAGATACATAATAATACAGGTATATCGTTATGGCCAATCATGAATATCGTTTGCGAGAAACGTACCGGGTGCGTGAAGGAGAAGCACAACTTGTAGACAGTTCGAAGCACAAACGACGAACAGTGATTACTATTGATATGTAACATTTGCTCGGTTATTAATATACATGATCTCTTATCCTGTTTACGGAGCACCGGTGTAATTAACCAGCACGGTGAAATTCCTGGAAATTGGTTTACTGAACTATCAGAAATCATGGGACCCGTTAAATCATAATATTCAAAATTTCGGAAATTGATCATTTCATATATGGGAAATTATTCATCCCTTCAACGTGAAATTTTACACACGTGTCTATTCATTCAGAGCTGGGTAAAATTTAGAAGAAAAATATTTGAAATACTATTTTAAATAGTAGATGCTAGACGGTTCGTGTGAAATGCTATTTCGGCGAATAAAATATTTTTATTCCAATGATCTCAAGCATAAAATAAAATATCTTAACCTTGTATTTTAAATATGTACTCCAAATATTTCTTGATAATGAGAATAAGACGAGAAAGGGAATGATATTATAACCCTTGAAATCATAATATCTGGCAAAGTAAATTCATTTTTAGTTCAAATACGACTATTCAAATGTAACAAAGTAAGATCCTACATTGCTCAAAATTTTCATCGCTTAGGTTACTCGCTTAATTACGAATAAACTGGAAGAAGGGAAAATAAATGAAATATTTCAAAATAAATCCCGACTACTTTCAATATCCTTCGAATAAAATACTATATTTGAAAAAGTTATTGCGAGAAATAAATTATTTTGTTGTCATAGAGTCATACACATGATTTAAAATAAAATAGACTTTACTGTTTGCAATAATATTTTACCCACCGCTGAATTCATCTTTGTAGTGTACATTCGAATTTTCTAATAAACATTTAATTAGTATTAAAAAAGTTACAAGTCACAAGATAGGTTCGTTTTTCATTGTTGATACGACTCTAGCTTTCTTATTAATAAAATCTAGACGACAAAGAATGTAATTTATACGATAAAAAGTATAATTTATAATCTAGTGGATTGTTTTTACCATATGCAATATGTAAATTATTGATATAAAATTAAAGTATTTTAAAATTAATGATATCTTATCGATAATTCTTAAACGAAAAGGTTTAAAAATGGGTTTGAAAAAATGAGGGAAGAAAATGTAATCTAGTGGAGTGTGAAGATCGAAGGATTAAATTTGGCAGGGAAATCGATGCAGCGGCGTCGAAAATAATAAAGACGCCCGTGGTGCCGCGTCCTTTGCAGTCTGCCACTACGGAACTGCCCATTAGAACTCCATTCCGATTCCAATTTGAGCTAAATTGTTTGCAGAAGCGATTGTCCTTTCTTCTGTCGTTTACCGACCCTTACAGCGCCCTCTTCGTTCCTTCGCTTGTCGCCGCTGAGCGGATTCACGATCGTTTAACGCGCCGTGGCATTCGATAATAGGGAAATTGATCGATTATGTCGGTAGGCGGATGAACAACGAATTAGAAAGGCAACCGATGGAAAAATGTTATCCATTTGATTTCTGCTGGGAGATCGGTAAGTGAATTCAGTCGTGGAAAGCACTGACTGGAAAAATCGCAGATTTTTTCCTATTCAATGGAACAGAATAGACAAACAATGTGTGCGAGGAAAATGAAAAAATTGAATGGAAGTACATTACTTCGAGTAAAGTAATTGAATAAAATAGAATAAAATGTGCTGAAAATAAAATAACACTTTCGTTGAAAGAGGATTTCTAGTACGTAATTGACATCGAAGTAACACAAATCAGTGATAGAAACAAGTATTACGCAGTTTTGATGGTGCCGTGAGTAGAGTGCTTGGTTTCCATGAAACTGATCAGAGTTTGAGTACCTCGTACAGTTAGAAATTTTTTAACCCAGTTTTTCACCAATTTTCCAAGGATATCCCGCACCATGTGTGTGTGTGACACAGAGAGAAAGGGACAAGTGTACTGCCAAACAAAAAAATGAGTGACATAAAAAAAGTTGAAAAACAAATTCCAAAAAAAAATTGAATAAATATAACCTTGCAAAGGGAGGTGAAACAAAGCAATAAAAAAAAAAGGTGGATGGAAGTTTTTCACACCTTACAAAAAAATTGTGAGACATCTGAAATAAATTATAGTTCCGCAGAAAGGATGCAGAAAAGAATATTGTTGTGTTGAAATTGGAAAGTAGATCTCTGAATTACGCTCTACTAACAAATTAAAAGATATAGGAAACAAAGGAGAAAGGTTGTAATTAAGGATGCAAACGCATTCGAAATGTGTTTAACCTAATGATATGCTTATACAAAATCGCACATAACATATATGTATGTATTTTAGGATCACACTTTATACAACTAGTACATATATGTAGCATATCATGCGACATGCGTGTACCAATGATATACTCACCTGTCTCTGCAGACACCTCTGCTCAAAGAGAGTCTAATTGCACATTTAGAGATATCAGTAAACCTTCATAATGACTATTTGCCCGTTTACGTGAAATACAGCAAATACAAAATTGTATTCGAATTGAAATATTCCAATTCGACCAAACAAACTCAAAATATTCCAATTCAAATATTCAAACTCAACCAAGGAAATTTAAAATCTTCAAATGTAAGTGTTCGAAATCATCCAATCAAATACAAACATTCAAATTCGACCAAACAAACTCAAAATATTCTAATTCAAATATCCAAACTCAACCAAGGAAATTTAAAATCTTCAAATGTAAGTGTTCGAAATCATCCAATCAAATACAAACATTCAAATTCGACCAAACAAACTCAAAATATTC
>NW_017100618.1:154847-171837 GCF_001263275.1 Habropoda laboriosa
TTCATCGAATGGGGCACGTTCATTCGATACTTTCAGCTCCAAGTTTCAATACGAAACAAAGGCTACTTATAAATCAATCGTCGAACAATATTCCATTCCTCGTGTTTTGCTTTCTTGCTCTTTCGGTTTCGCTGAAACACCGTACGATTCTTTGTGCGAAGAATAATTGGCGGTAGCAACGAAACATGCTGTTTCGTCGAGGCCCGTGGAGACAACACGCTTCTTTAGGAAATGTCCCCTCGAAAAAGAATTTATCGGAGCGTTATGGCGACGTCACTGGGTCGACTCCGGTTATCTTCATTGGATTTTCATTGGTGCACGCTGACGATTCAACTCGTGGATCGAGCATACACGATTTTTCCCTTTGTTCAAGTCGAAGTCAAGGAGCACAGTCACGGTGCACTCACGATCGATTTCATGCATTAGCCGGCCAGTTTTCACAGACGACGGGAATAAATTTGCGATTTCTAATGGCCACGGCCGGTAATTAAAACCGCCAGGAGAACGCGCCACAATGAAGCTTCAGGAAAAGAGACTTTCTCCAAGGAAGCTTCTCGAAATAAACAGAAAATTGTGGATTTTAGAATGAACTTCGTTAAGTTGGTAATAAGGAAAGGAAAAATTCTTATGCTTTGAAAGTTCTGAATACTTCAGAACAAACACATTTTTTCATTATTTACCATCATTGTCCCGATTTCTACCATCAAGGGGTTAAGTTTTCAAGCAAAGATTACAGTTCAAATGAAAACAAAATTGCGGTGAAAACAAATTGCAGAGAGAAGGTTAGAGTTAAAATTACACTTTGCCGTGAATGAAATCTGTTCTTTCTCATATCTAGGCCACGGTTCAAGTCGCAAGTAAATGTAAACGTCTGACCCATGCCATACCTATTCTACTTAAACATTCCACTTTCCTTATTCAACGTTAATTTACTTCCACGTTATTCTTTGCCGCTCTCTGCTTCTACAAACGTAACAAAAACATTTCAACGCTTCGTTTATTCCACATTTAAACCACACACACAATTTTTCTTCTTAAGAGGTACGCCACCCTGAGGCGTCTAGAAATAGGTACGGTTTAAGAATGTTTTTCATAAGTAACTGACAAATGGAAAGCTTCAATTTCTTCGGAGGATATAAATGTAACTATCAGCTTTTTTCTCCAATTTTGAAGAAGTACAAATATTAGAAAAAGGAAGAGTTATTAATTGCGAAGCTTCTTCTGCTAGATAAATCTGCGTATATATAATAAATAAAAATGTATTATCTATAATGTAGCGTATGATTTTTTAAAAATTCTAATTATTATAGAAACGGTGGCAGTTTGAAGAGGAAAAACCTCTTTTTACCAGAAAAAAAAATCAAGTTTAAACGTTCCTAAACAATTAAATAATTGACGTATCCAAAATATCGTACTGTTATGCCGCAGCTTAACAGAGACTTCAAAAATCTCGGTATTCCGTTCACAAAAATAACTCTTTTATACCGAAGATCAACTCTTAACAAAATCAATAAACTGAAGTAACAACTTTTAGGGAAAACTGACGCGCGACGTGAAGATGGCCCTCCACCCATGGTGTATGAAGTGGTGGAAATTCGTGTTTATCCTAACAGTACTTAACATTATAGGTGACACATTTTTACTTACAAATCAATAATTTCTTATTTCAAACTCCTATGCGACAATGACGGCTAACAGTTAATGTTCTAACAGAAATAGTTTGGCAATAAGTCATCCATTTTATAATATTTTTACTTTCTAAAAATTGGAGAAAAAAGCTAAAAGTTACATTTTTATCCCCAGAAAAAATTGAAACATTTTCATTTAGTAGTTACCTATGAAACAATTCCCAAACTTTTCCTTTTTTTTAAACGCATCAGGGTGGTGTACCTCTTTAATTCTTAATACTAAATTAGAGAAAAACTGCTCCTTAAATTTATTCGAGGAACGATCCGAGCGCCGATAGATTCTGCTCGTCGATCGAGACGGTATCAGTGGGAAAGCGGGCCACAAATCTTCCAGAACGATCTTCCAGACGAATTTCTTTTTCCCCCTTGGTGGAAAATCGATGGTCTCCCATTCGCAACGTCAGTTTTCACTTTGGCCACGGATTACAAGCGGCTTTCTTCCTCAAGAGCTTCCACGAATTCGACGGTGAGGATGGAACGACTTTGCCCCGTTCACCAAGCGAGCTCGCAATTTTCCGTCCGGGGGATCGCTTTTTCTCGCGGACCAAGGCTTCCCGTCCGCAACGAGTCGCTTTTGAGAAACGCCCAGGCCGTCTCCTGATAGCGATTAGGATGAGGAAACCCGAGGACGAGCTCACCACGGAGGGAAAATAATTCGCGATGCTATCTTTTGGTTTCACCCTGAAGACGTTCGATTTAAGAATAATCCTTACTTCATCCTCTTCGAGAGAAGTTTTGATTTCGGAACAGATCTCTTTATTACTCGTTACGGAAACTTCTTAAGATTGTAAATGGTGGGTTCTACTGTTCGTTTATTTATCAGCAATACAGAGTGTCTATGAAAATGTGATTCTGGATGAAAAGTGTGTAAAAAATGTACAGGGTGGGCCATGTAAATATCTTCTCTACTTACAAGGAAACTTCGGTAACCCGAAAATGCCGATTATTTTGAAACTTTGTGGGTTTGTAGGCCCAATTTCGGCTCTTCAGGGTGAGAACAATCTTCATTCAAGGGCTGTTCTCACCCCAAAGAACCGAAATTGGTCCAAAAAAAATTGCTCGATTCTTCCCTTGAAGTCCCCTACAAACCCACAAAGTTTCAAAAAAATCGGAATTTTCAGGTTACCGAAGTTCCCTTGTTAGCTATGATGTTGTAACTAAATTTTTATACGTAATTTAAATGGCTTTAAAGGATCAATAAGATAGAAGAAAATTCTTTTTATAAATGCCATTTTTTCCGTTTTTATTTCAAAGTCATCGATGGTTTCTTACATGAATGTATATATCTTTTTCTACTGTACGTCGTAGCAGACATTGATGTACATTTACCAAGTATGCATACCCTTACTCGCCCATTAAAACCATTTCAATTGCGCATACAAATTTTCTCGAATTAGTACAACTAGAGAAGATAATTAGCTTCGTTTTCGAGAGAATAGATTTTGAAGATTTGACAGTGCTGCGTGCGATTAAATGCGACTCAGTGTTGTTTCACTGTATTAATAAATATTTACGTAGACACTAGTGTTCACAAAAGGGAATAGTAACGTAGTATAAATAATAAAACATATTTGAGTGCACTATTTGTTAGGTCAACATGGCAATTTTCGAAAATTTCTTTAAAGTAAAAATACCTGCTAATTCTGTGAGAGAAATACGTATAAAAGAGCTGTCTTCTCTGTTTACTTCATGAAATGTACATTCACTCATGGACACTATACCATTTTAATTGGGCAAATTTCGGGAAAATTCGTGGCAATTTATCGTTCCCCCCAAATTGATATGTTTTGTTATTGTTCAGGTGAAACATTACGCGCGCCGCAATGACGCAAACGGTAAATATCGAGGGTTTGTGGCAAACAGATCGCGGGCAAACAATAAACACGGAAGATATCGATTAAAATATCGATAACTGGTGTTGATACTTGGCTTCGTTGCAAGTGACGCTAAAATGTTATAAAACTACCAAGGGGTAGGGGATTGCATAATGCGCTTGCAAAATATAATTCCCCAGTGTGACATAATCGGGTAGCTTCGCTATTTAATTCGATAAACATCGGACTAATTGGATCTCGTTAGCAGAAGGGACCCCATTATATGATTTGCAGCATGCTATTTTATTTAAACTTCACCCCTTTTGTCACTACGCGTTGTCCTGGAAAAGATGGAACAGGTTTCGTGACGTTGTTCCAACGAGATTAGGTAATCTTCAAGTCGAATTGAACATTTTTTATTCAACTTCTCTTTGCAGGTCTTATGGTTGACAATTTTTTGTCGTGATATCCAGGTGGAGTAGAAAAGGGGGGAAAAGGTGTAATAGTTAAATAATGATAGTTAATAATAGAAAAATTTGTGAAATATTGAGACGCATATAGTAATTCTCAAAATAATATTCTCAAAATTCACATTGAAGGGGTGAAAATCGCCATCGAAGTTGGAGGTAGTAAACATTTAGTCTGATATCACGAAAATTATTAGAGATAGGGGATCAGCGTAAATTGACGAATTTTATATTTTTCAACAACAAATTTGAAAAATAAAAAATAGCAAATAATTTAGACCAAATGTGTTTATTATCCTCGTCTTTGACGGCGATTTTCGCCCTTTCAATATGCACGATTGCTGATAAAAAGAAATACGTGTCAAATTTTTTTCTTTAGTAGATTCCACCGTATACCAAAGATTCATCAAGATCGATGACTATCACTTCGGTACGTCGTTTGTTAAAAGCCTACCATGAAATACAAAAATTCAGAAACTTCCATAAACAAAATCACGATAGTTCTTCCACCAAAAAATGACACATTTGTTGATGAAATATTCTCGAATTTTCACAAAAAGAAGAAGTATAAACAACTGAAGAAAAAACAGCAGCAAATGTTTAAGTGACCCGCATACATAGGATGATAAAACAATTCCGCGTTACGCAGTTAGTGTTAATTGCACAAAATTCGAGTTTGGAGGAGGGATGTTGGGGGAAGTGACACGCAAGACGTTCTTCCAGCTAATGAAACAAAGCGAAACGGGGCAAATTCAGCGTACGTAAGCCACTCAAAGTGCTTTCCACTGCTCGTCGTCGACGTTTCTTGCGGGAACGCCTTCGCTATAGAGCTTTCTTTGACAATTAAACGAGATAACGCGGCTCGCCGAGTTGGGGAACGCGTATGAAACGTCTCAACGAACCTCATTACTCGGTTTTCGATGTTTCTGCACTTCAAGACACGCGTGAACGTTACGAAACTTGTTTCTGCGAGTTTTGAACTTAACTTTCGTCTCGCTTAGCACTGGATGAAGGTGTTGTTTTGAAATTTGATCATCTGCTTGTGGGTCTTCGTGATAGAATCACGCTCCTGTTAATTGTATCGCGAACAATATTTCTCAACTTTTGAATGATACATTTTTTAGATTACTTTAACGAATTTATTAATTCTACCGTCACATTACTCCCGGAGTAAAATATTCCACGTATTCTAAAGGTTAGCAGACAAATAAAAAAATCCATCTCCTACATGAAATATCATTATGCTTCTTCAATTCATCTTGAAAATAAGTCTTTACTGAATTTTCACAACACAACAGATCCAAACATTTTTACAAAATAGTGTGCTTTACACTCGAATGACAAAAAATTCATTTCCCAAAGGGTCCTTCATTCTTCCAAACCCTCGCTGATATTGCGAGAAACAACATTCTGCTACGTTTCAAAATTCCTCCACAGCAATAATGTTTATTGAACCGTTTAATTCCACTCGAAGCTCTACTCAGACGATAAAACGTGCTCGTAGCAACGGATAACAACTAAAATCCACTCTCTATCACGACAATGGTCACTCAGGCTCTTACCGCGACAAGAAAACCAGCCTCTAGCCAGCCAGTTCGCCCATAAACCCGTCGAGTATCCCGAAAATTCATGAAACAACCGGCTCGAATTTGTCGCGACATGTGTGGTCCCATTGAAAAACCGGCGACTGGCGGTCGCGACATGCAAACAGAGGCAACTTCAAATAACTATCAATTCCATAGGACTCCAAATAACTATCCATTCCGCGTGCAAGGTCCGCGAGGCTGTCTACAAAATGACAGAGGCAAACTAACCGGCCCTGTGGCGGTGCAAAACGGAAATATGAGATACGAGGCGAGCGCGAGTTTCAACTAGAACCAGTGCGGGGATTGTTGAAGGGGTTTGTGGGCGGAGAGGTTGGCTAACAAACACAAGCGCCGCTGACATTACGCGTTCGGTTTGTATTTGTTTGTTTTCTCTTCTTGCGAACGTGCACGTCCTGTCCATATATCATTTCGCCGCCAAAGAGAGTGCACGTTAAATCTTCCCCTCTTGATGCATCCCTCTCCTGTGTTCACATAGAAAATTCGTAGCCTCTCCGGAGAAAGAATTAAGGTAGCTGTGAGATGATTTTTATGCAGGAAAATTGCTCGCTATTGTTAGGTTGTGAAATTAACACTAACCGTACTGGCACTTTATGTACACTACCGGGCAAATGTTTGGAATCACTGTGCATTGCAAGTTGCACAAAAATTCCCCAAAGAGGTTAGCATTTAGAATAATTTTCCAACGAATTTTTTATCATTCAAGTCAATCGAAACGAGGTAAAGTGCTATTGATCTTCACAATATCAGTTTCAAATCAATAAAGAATTAGTAGCAGATTCAATATTAATGTAAATTGGTAGGTGATTCCAAACTTTCGGCCGGTAGTGTATACCTATTGCGGTATCTACATAGGTTTGTGTTTTCTTTTTATATATGAATGAATATATTTACATGAGTGACAAGATTACAATAAGCGAATTAAAGCTAATGTAACTATTTCAATGTAAATACAATTCAACGACGACGATAGCTTTCGCCTCGACAATACCAATCGACAACAGGCCTCTTGCTTTCGTTGCCCTCTCTACTTATTATAAAGCCATTTCTTCATTGTTCATTCTCCCACTACATCGACTTTGCGTTTTTCCGAACCTATACGGCGGGCCTCGCGCGTCACCAAGGCCCCTCGCGAACTGCGGCAACTCAGGTATAGCCGATAATTTTTCGACACTACACTATTCTTACCGTAGCCGGTCAAATGACCGGTAATGAAGCAATCATATTTTTCCAAAAGGAATACAGGTGTGGTATCTTTACAGGTTTTTTTTTTAGTAACGGTTGAATATATTTGATATATTTGAATATAACTTAAAGTTAATATCACTAAGTAGTTTAGTACAATAGAAATTCAACGAGGACTCTTTTATGAGACACTCCACGCAACGACTACGATACCTTTCGCACCGACAATAATAACCGACAAACTCTTTTGCCTTCATTACTCTCCCTATTTATCCTGAATCCATTCCTTCCATGCCTTCGTTCTCCCACTACACGCATCCATCACATTCGTACATCGCCTCCAGTGCACACCTCTACTTTCGTGTTTTCCCGGAAGCAGTCGGCGGGCCTCGTGCGTCAGCAAGGCCCCTCGCGAAGGGTCTACTTCGCGGCTCGGCTCTGCAGTTCATTGCCCCTCGCGGTTGCTCAGGTAGAGCCGAGAATTTTCGATACTGCACCGGTGGTTGTCAGTTTAGTATAGGAAACAGTGCAGAAAATAGCGTTTAGATAATAATTTAAAAAAGTTACATATTTGTGGTATCTTTATAGGTTCCTTTTCTTTTCAGATTTTAGTTTATAAATATATTTACATGAATAACAGTTATTACAGTAAGTAAAATAAGGTTAATACAAGACGACAATAACTTTTCCACTCGCCACCCTCTTTATTTATACTCAGTTCTTCCTTCCATCTTTCTCCCACTACACACACAACTTTCGTACTCGCTCGTCAGCCCCAGTACACGCCCCAATTTCGGTTCTTCCCGAAATAACTGACGGGAAGGGTCTACGTTCGCGTCTCGGGCTCTGCTGTTTACTGCCCTTTGTCCCTACGGCTGCTCAGGTGGAGCCGAAAATTTCCGATACCACATATTTTCATTTTTATTTTTAAGCAGAACGAAAAAAAATAGGTGCATGGTTTTAAATCAAATTTTAAAACCGGTCATTTAACCGGACGTAGTATGGTTAAGTATCCTACCGAGCAATCAGGAATTTAAAATTTTTAGACAGAGTTTACAACTTAATCCTTTAAAGATTTAAACGTCTTACCCGCGCCATTTTTTTGTACTGCCGTATACCACCTTCAGTTTGCTAGATGCACCGAGAAAATTGGGAAAAAGAGAAATATATTTTTAATTTTCCCACTTTCTATAAAAAATTAACCGTGTTAAATGAGAAATTTTTGGACCAATTAGGAAGTTTGTATATCAGTAGATTTGTGAAGATTAGGTATGAAAATAAACGGAAGACATTTCCAATTTTTACTTACAACATTCTTCAAAATTTGCAAAAATCTGCGTTTACAAAATTCCTCTATTCTGCATAAAGCTTTTCTACTTTTTCCAAAAAAATTCCGAGAAAATTGTCGCATTGATAACCTTCGTATCAAGATCGCTCGAAAATGAATTTCCCCGATTTTCTGGAAAAAGCCTTGACAGATCCCTCGTTCGTTTTCCACCCTCAACCCTGCCGTATGATCAATGATGTTACGATGACGAGGACCTTCCTCTAAGACACTTCATTATCGCGAAACTCTGCAACGAATCGAAGAAGCAAAAGTCAAGAAGAAAGCAAGGGAGAGAGAGAGAGAGAGATAGGAAGGAGGTATTATTTAATTAAAGCTATCCGAGGCACAATTATACCGAGGATTTTACTGCTGTCCCTTCCGCTCTTTGACTCATCTGGCCTTCCAGAACGAGGCTGCTACTTGCTCCTTTCGTTTATACACGAATCGATTTCTCGCTGAGTTAATTAGAAAGGATCTCCAGCCTTAATGAGCGATGTACAAGGAAGATGTAACAAAGGTTACTGAAAAAGTAGTTGTCTGTGTTGAAGAGAATACTTATTGTGAGTAATTTCTGTTGCTTGTAATTTCTTTTTGGCGCAATTTCGACAGATTTGTTACAATGATTCACGAGTGAATAATATTATAAATCATTTACTTCGTTGAAGAAAAGATTTGTGAACTTCCCTTCACAATTTTCAAAATACTAGTTTTCTAAAACACAATATCAATTCTTAAAACATTCCAAACTCGTCAAAAGAAATTACCCTCAACGTCAAATTCGATTTTCCAATCTCAACAAAATCCTCGAAAAGCAAAAAGGAATTCTGCTAATTTTCCTTTACAATTTTCAGAACACTAAACTTCAAATACACGCTCTCAATGCTTAAAACATTCCAAACTCCCCAAAAATAAATTACCCTCAATCTCAAATTCAATTCTCTAATTCCCAAAAATTCTCAGAAGAAAGGGAATTCCACTAATTTATAACGCGAAAAAGCTTCTCCACATTCCAACGAAGTACAATTGTACGGCTAATAAACGAGGCAACCTCGTACCGTTTACTTCTCGACGAATGCACTTTCACGCGACTGTGAATTACCAACGACGATGGTTATTTCCGGCGTGGCTATCGGACACACGGCAGAACGTCAGCGATAATCCCGTGTTGCAGAAAGGAACGGGAGAAAATGAGATTCGTGTTTCCACCTGCATTATTTGGAAACGTATACATGCGTACCTGTTGCTGTGTAAAGCGCATGCATAATCGGCCTACGTTGCATATATTTCACGAAAACAAATTACTTCGCCACGTTGAACACTCCACTCGATCCTTTCCAGCACCTCTGTTACACGAAGCTTAAGCCGCTTTGCGATAGCCTTAAACTGCTTCCCTGATAATCGTAAACTTTCGGATGAATACTTCATCGGAAGCTGTCTGCGCGTGATCATGGTCGAATGTACCTTTATAATCCTCTATTCTCATGGAATAGTATTACAGTAACTCATTTACTGGAGACTCAGAGAAATGTCAGAAGCCTAAAGCTTGCATGTTTGATGCTATCTGAAACGAAGAACGAAGAGTGAGACCACTCGATGTGTGATTCACTGCCATTCTGAGATTCTTCTATATACCGGGTGTTCCAATTGTTTCTGATCAAACTTCGTCAGTTTATTCTATGGGTATAAGTAAGATAAAAATGTTATATAAACATAGGTAATTTGAAGCTTTATTACAAAGTTATAGCAATAATACGAAACACGAAGGAAATGGTAAAAAAAGAATTGAAGGTGATAAAACAACGGCAAAACTCGTTCTTCTAATAAAAATTCCGCATATTGAATCTACATTTTTCAGGGTTCTAAAGCAGACATGGACAACGTTTCCTAGTTCAGGGGTCAAATTATCATTCTGTCTCCGAGTCAAGGGTCGGACCAAATTATTAAATAAAATAAATTAATATGGGAAGCAGGCGTGATAAAAGAAATCGCGAACACGGACAATCGAATCTTCTCGATATATTTACCGGCTGATCGGCAGGCTTAAGTGTGTGTGTCTACGTGAGCATTAGCTCCAAGAATATTCTAACGTAACGCGACCAGGCAGGCAAAAACCCTAACCCGGACCTGCCGGGTTTAAAAAAAATATCTGGAACGTTCGGGCTGGGCTACGATAAAAGCACGTGCCCGCGACACGCGGGAACAGTCGGAAAGCAGCCGAAAATCAGTCCGGAAAGAGTCTGTCAGTCTGTCAGTTTGGAGTGAGTCTGGAAGAAGTCTGCAAGAAGCCACGATACGTTACGATACGAACACTCCACGATACGATACGATAAGATACGATAAGGCCTGTGTAGGCGCTACGAACTAGTCTTACTCGTGCTATCTCTGTAACTAACGAAATAGACACCTTAATAAAACCCTATTCCTACATTAATATTAAATGAATTAAAACAAGTTGCTACTTCACGTTTCATTTATTTAGAATATATTGCTTTGGTATAAAGCTCTACGTAAATCTTATGATATAATGAACGACATAACAATTTAATGTGAAGATTGAAGACAAACTTCGTTGAAATAGATTAGGGCCGGGGGTTGCCCATATGTGTTCTAAAGGGTTAAAATTAGCTCATGCTTAAAATCACCGAAGTGAACGAGAGTTTGGTTTGAATTTATATAAAAAGAAAAATGAATAAAACTGTCTGTGTTAAAATGACTGCACAATCTGTTCTTTCCACAAAAATTTCTGCAGATGAAAAATTAGGTCACCCTTCTCAACGAAAGTAAAGTATCAATTCACAAATGTGCCAATTAAACGTATATAGAGTAGGGGGGTGGGGACAAAAGGGGAGAAAAAGGATCGAGTAAAAAGTGTGTCTAGAATACACCGGGTGAAACGTAAGAAGAGGGCAACGGTAAAGGGATTCACGATTCATTTATCCAGCGGAAGGAGAAACGAGATTGCGACAGGCGGAACGAAGCCAAGCGAGGGAAAGGCAATACTAAGTAAATCGGATGTCGCGAGCTCGTTTCGAGTTTCATGGCGACTCGCCAACGAAATCGAATCACCGGGCTCGATCATACGTTCGAGAACCGGGGGCCAGTAGCTTTGGTAATAGCCACTTACGACGACCTTTCGTTCTTCGGCTCTGCACGTGAAACACGTGACCGGTTTCCTCCTGTACCAGTTGGCCACTCGATAAATTAACGAACCTCCGTGGATCCTGCTGGTCGATGTTCGACACATCGATCCTCGTTATCCTCCTTTTTCCACTCACTTTACACTCTGTACTCGTACACTCCTGTTCGAAAATGCAGGGAAATAAATGATTAGGGCAGGAGATGATTCTACATGAAAAAGTAAACCGTAAATATTGAATTAAATTACAGTTTTAAACACTTCAAAATTGAACACTGTATTACAGTACTGTCACATGCGTAACAGACATCGCTCGAGTACCCGTATACCTTTAGTGTAATAAAAGAAACCGACGAAAATTCCGTACTCGAGCACAACCTTTCCACCCTCGATGGGACAGTTTTTTACTTAGAATTTGTGGACAGCCGGTCATCGCATGTGCGAGAAATCGCAAACATTATTACTTTCTAACATCTGCTCATTTTCAGGAATCCTAAGACCACTTTACAACTAAACAAACCCAAAACTTCTCTCTCCACCACCTCACAAACCACACCCATAACAAAATAGCTACACCAATCAGGAAAACACACATCCACCTCCACACTTACACCGATAGAAAAATAGTAAACTATTAAAAGACAGTTTTTCCAGCGACACGCCAGATACGCGGCAACTTTCGAACACTTAACACCATACCTTCTCGCACAGACATACCTTGTCAAAATACATACACACAATATTATAATAGTAAATTCTTTTCGTACGTCATTTCTCCAAGTTCCAGTGAACTACCTAGGGCCCGATCCCAAGTAAATTCCTTGAGAGGTTTGACTCAAAAAGAGGGACAACGATCGGTTTCGCGACGTTCATATCGCGATCCGTAACAGTACTAATACGATATTTGTTGCGACCTGATTAGGACTCGCAAGTCTCGGTTCGGCGGATTATAGTAATAATACTGTTAGGTTTTCTGTAGAAACGGTTTATGGCACGATCGACCGGGAACGGTTATTTTTGGGTTGAGGATTTTCGTTTATTGCTTGCACGGGTCTAATTACATCCTGCGAGGGTCACTAGAATTGCTTTGCTAGATTTTTAGTAATTTGGGTCCCTCGCGCTCGATAGCCTACGAACATACCATAAACTACGAATTTCCGAACGGCACATCTGTATGTAACGGTCCGCTTGCCGATTAGTCACCCGGAGGAAATTCCAGATTTTTGGGACCTTCCGTGACAGCGCGCTAAGGGTGCACTGGAAGGGCGGTAAAGACGATATTAGACACGCTGATTTGCAAATGCAATCGTTAACCATTAACCAATCAACGTGTCCCAACGAAAATCCCTCTCACGGACGTCCGAGACACGACGTCGGAGAGTTGAGTCGTCGAGTAGTCGTTCAACCACCACGAACAAGGAGAACCAAGGAGCAACCAGCTCACATCACGCGATACCATAGATCAGTTTTTACAAGTCCCAATCATTTGGGTGATCCTTCGAACCAGTATCTAGACGGCACAACATCGTGCAAACATCCATAAAGCTCGAAAGTTCATCGCCACAGCCACGGGCATGAACAAAGCCACTTAGTCACATTTGGCCGCCAGACCGAGGTGCCGACGTTCGGAAGACCGCAATATACCCCCCATGGACTCACCAGCGCGACACTCGGACAATTGGTCCCAAAAACACTCGGGACCATAAAACATTCGTTACCGGGGATCTCCCAAAAGGTCACAATTTTCGTCGACCAATAGCAGAACACACCACGTTTCCCACCTCCATAACACAACCACCGATCAGAACCAATCTAATGCCTATATATACACCTACACACCTGAAAACCGACAATCACTGTACAACGAGTGCACGAAAAACACCGTCACGAAAAGAATAATCTAATTTCATCTAAACATCTACAACATCGAATCAAGGGAAAAACATCTATCAAACCCTGAATTCAGCAAATCATCTAAAACATCTAATAAAAAACATTTAACCCGACAAGGAAGTTTCAATACACCTCTAACCAACGAGAACAATCATCAACCTGCGCCAGAACTCCTGGTCATAATATTTGATCAAGGTCCACGACGCAACAGTATTAAAGCAGCACATGTCAGACGTTCACATGCATAGTCAGAAAAAAATCATATGTAAAAGGGTTAATAAATAACATTGTAACGAACAGTAGTAAAAGTTAAACGAAATTTGGATTCAATATTTACTCTGACCATGTATACAGTACCGGCCAAAAGTTTGGAACCACCTCCCACTTTTCATCAATATTAAATCTGCTGCTAATATCTTATAGATTTGAAGTTTATCACAATTCTACTTTTTTACAAACTTACACAGCTAGTACAGGCACATTTATACAATATTAATCTACGTCTATTATACCTCAACCATTCTAAGGACTTGTTGAAGATTCCTTTCGAGGGTGGCTAGTGATACATTAAAAAGGTCTACTTCATGCATAAGGGAATTGTATAAAGTAGAAATGCGATTTACTGGGTCATATATACTGTATTTCGATTTATGCGTTGGAATGTGAAAAGTCGCTCTACTTCTTAAATGTCTAGGTGGTGCGCAGAAATTTACAGATCCCAATAATGATGTACAATCAATATTATTATTTAGTAATTTATGCAAAAGGGTAATGTCGAGAATTATTCTACGATTTTTAAATGTAACAATTGATTCGAATGATAAAAAACTCTCAAGGTCGCTGACTTTTTTCTGGAAATTTTTGTGTAAATTGCAATGCTCGGTGATTCCAAACTTTTGGCCGGTAGTGTATATATGAAATTTATGATTTTATAATTATACAATATGAATACGATGGAGAAAAGAACAAAAGAGATATACGAACAGCTAATTTATTATATTGCATAACCGAGGGAAACGCTCAATCTACCTTAATCACAAGCTGTTTCAATTATTCGATATTAAAGCGAAACAATGAACACAGACGGAGAAATACATTTTTTCAGCGAAACGTTAAATGACTGAATTGTCAAACGGAATGTCAAAGCATGGAAGGTGGGATTAATCTATAATCAGGAAAAGTTGCCGTCGAATAATTTCCACCGAACGCTGAATAATTTCCACCGAACGCTGAATAATTTCTACCGAACGCCGAAAACACGTTAAATTACGTAGGAAAATGTGTTCGTCAAAAGGTATTTTCAACGTGGATAAACACAAGGGTAACTATCAAAGCGAACGAACGTCTAATTTGTCCAACCATTTTTTTTTTCTCTCTTTTTCACCGAACCGAGGATTATTGTTTCGTTGCAGTTACGGTTTAATCGAACCGGCTAATATTTTCAATCAATTCGATTAATTAAAGCCGCCTCTATTTGATGTGTGTACACAGAGAGAGAAAAAGAGAGAGAGAAGAGAGAGAGGAAAGAGAGTAAGTGGTTAATCAATTTCGAGCAAGATACGTGAGAGTACAAACGCGTGCGCGCACAGTTAGTCAATAATTGACGAGTTCAACAATATCTGGAATTCAATTTGCCGTGTACGTTTAAAAATTAAGTTACGGGAATGTACACGTGCATGTCCAATTAATCTTATCTTCGAATCAATTGTTCTGAAGGAATATGGTTATTTATACTAAATAACGAAACGTGAGTAGGGTTTCGCTAAGTACCCTCACGGTATTAGTACGATCTTTATTGAAATGGACTGTCGGCGTTGGAGGTCCGTGCCTGACTGGCCTCCTGACGCCTCGCTTCTTCTTATTAAATTTTAGCTATCTGTTAATCGTACCTGATTGGTTAACCCGTCGCATCGGTGTTAACCAATCAGGTAATTTCTTTCCCCAAGTCGCTGCGTGTCCCTTGCGCCCTTGGCGCGCTTTTTCGGGGACCGCAGTGCGACTTGGCGGGGGAGGTTTTTCCCCTGACGTCACTTGGCGGGCAGCTGAGTTTCCTCCAGGTCAAGTACTCGTGACCTGCCGGTTCGGGCCTCTGGGCCTCGTACGGCGGACCTTTCGGAAACCCTTGGTTTATGATGCGGCAATTTGCTATTGAGGCCGTCGGAGAAAGTTTCTACGCGGACATGCATTGTCGAATTTTTAGAAATTAAATAAGCTAAAGACGGTTTCCTCAAAAATAGCCTTTCAAGCGCGCACGTCATAAACCGTGCTGGTAGTCTGCTCGCCAAATGTTTTCCGCTGTAGCTGGTCGCTACAGTTCCTTCTTGCATTACTGAAAAATTCACCTGCCTTGCTTTCAACTTGGTATCATTCGATTGGATCAACTCTTTCACTGCTACAGACAACTACAGTCGTTAGTTAGGAAACGATCTCCCTATCCTACGGGTAACTATTTACGGTTGTATGCGACAAAACAGCCACTGTATACTACAAGTAACTATAGTCGACATACAACGTACACATTTTAAAATAACAGGTATTTAATGCAAATTTTACGGACGATTTTAATCAAATAGAATTTTTTAACAATTATTTTATTCACACTTGTCATTATCGTTATTCTCTCAGAAGACATTTAATTCTCCGTGAGGTGGGTGAGGAACGTCGTTGCACTGTTTTCACCTCAATTTATTAAAATATAAGTGTTATGGACAATTTGTCCAGAAAATACAATCGTTTTCTTCGTTAATTTTCCCGGCGGCAGCGGTTCGGCGGGTACGTCGCGATGGTTGGTAAAGGAACAAACTGGCTGGAGGTGTAGGCGTACTGGGTTTTTATATTGTTAGGACAGGGAGACAGGAGTAGCGATAGATAAAGATAGAAGTGGAGAAAGTGGTGGAAACGGAACGTCTTCGTGCGAACCTGGATGCCACATGTGCGCTTCTTAGGCCACTCGAGGACGAAAGCAAGTCTTAACCCTTAACCCGGGGAGAGATAAAAGAACGGAAACTAAAATCTGAAGGAGTTGGAAAAGAGAAAGTTCGCGTGGAAGAATAGAACGAGGTTCGGTAAGGGTTTGTTGACGACGACGTACCCGCCACACTCCGTTATTATTCTTTGAAAGAGTAATCTCCTCGAATAAGTACAATTACATGTAATTATCACGATATGCGGTTCGCACTGTATATTCAATTAGATATAATTCAGGGTGGTCCACGTAAAACAGACGCTTTTATTATCTTCTTTAGCTATGGTGGTAGGAGAAAATTTTTATTCGTAATTTAAATGGTTTCGAAGGGTGAATAAGGTGGACGAAAAATTTGTTTGATAGGAGCAGTGGCAAAAAATGAAAGGGAGTTTCACATTTGATTTAATATTTTCCAGTCCAAGTATGCGTATTTAACCCTCATTCGTCCCTGGTGTCAATTTGACACACTTTTCCGGTCAAAAATTGTATTATTCGGCTATTTGTAGAAAAAATTTTTTGAAATCTTTCGACTTTTATTTCTTTAATATAAAGCACGTGTATTTAGTATTTTTATTAACAAAACATGCCTCTAGAGCTGCAAATAACATTTGTTACGAAGAGGTCCCTCGGTATCAATTTAACACATACAACACTCACGTTCTATCAAATCCTCTGACTGCTAGTATATTACCGTATAATTATTACACGACAATTATACACTCGATGTACAACTCTTCCAGAATGTACATAGTTATTTGTAGCTTTTTTTTTAACGTAGGGGAAGCCCTCATGGACATCCCGCCTCCCGGGGGAGGGAAACGGGGTAGTGCCGGACTCTTACCGGCTAAAACCCCCACGGTGGTCCGCCTCGACGTGGCGGGGTGGGCCCGAGATCTCGCAACGGACGCCAC
>NW_017100618.1:171992-174941 GCF_001263275.1 Habropoda laboriosa
TACTCAGGTACCTCATGGTCGTAAAGCCCGTACCACGGCCAAATGAAATCGGCTGCGGCCCCTGACGGTAGTCATTTGTAGCTTTGAATATGAGAAGTTAACATGAACTTGAGGGTAGAAAGGAAGAAGAATCATAGATACTGTACATAGTAAATGTACACTCTTTGAAAGCATTTAAATTACGTATAAAAATTTTCTCGTACCACTGTTGCTAGAGAAGATAATTAGGTGGACTGTTTTACACATCCTGTATAAAAAGACAAAAGTGTTACCAGCACAATTACATAATATATAGACACCACCTATACAGCCCTATTATACTATTACTTTTAACTGAGATGACCGTAGCGAAGGAGTTAATACACGTGTATCGTAAGAAATGGCAAAGCCAATTAGATAGAAAGTAACTTTTAATTAAATGTGCAATACAAAGACTCTTACAGAGGCGAGAAGTAGCGGCGAGGGATCTAAAGCAACGTTTAGTATTAGACAGTTTAATGCTACAATTACCTGGTAACGCATTTCCCAGCAAGAAGCGGCAGTTGCTACGGAATTGCATTCTAAACGCCGCGTCGTAAGTCGCAACAACATACAGCCTTGTGTGCACGGTTTCAAGCAGCATCGATCCTCGGCTCTTTCGCTCGCCAGAATGCGAAGATCGTGTCCGTTACGTTAATTACACCCCGAGTTCCGTGCTAGGACGATCGGTGCTGAAAAGAAGAATAGACAGCGCCGGGAGATTCATTTTTGAAGGATTCTTCGTTAGGTAGATTTTTTTTAGGTCTGTCGTTATTGGAAATGGGTGATTGAAATAAAATTAATTTTGTATAACTGCTAATATTCAATTTATTCTACGACTCTGAAGAAACGTCTTTACTGTTTGAAATGCTGTATGGAACTATCACTGGGCACCCAAAAGAGAAAGCTGGGGTCCACTTATACTGTCGCGGTAAGCGCCACCCAACCTGTGGTATGCGAATGGGTTTCCCTTGTCCTATGATACACAGCTCTTTCAAAATTCGCCCGATTCCGGGTCCTCTTCCTACATTTCCGTACCCCACGTGCATTCCACAGCATCCATCCCCTCCGGTAGGGCCCAATATAAATACTGGGCCCAAACAAGAGAGTTTAGTTAAAGTTTTAGAATCTAAGGAACCACACTACGTCACGCTGTACCAACGTTATTATAAATAAAGTACGCTAAACGATCTCTGGAGTTACCTCAACGATAATACCTACGAACTGTTTATCCTATTGTATTGCAGTGTGCAGTGCTTAACTCGAAGACGAAAACCAGACACATCTGATGGAAGACTTAGTGACTTGGTTTAAAAGAACGCCGAGACATTTTTCGTCCAACAATCGTAGATTCCACTGATTTCCTTTTTCTCTCATCGAGAAGTGTTATTTCACGAATATTCGCAATCTTCAACGAGATCAAAAAATCAGCAGAATACTAAAAAATTGTACGAAAGAAATTATCATACGAGCCGTCGGACGATTCGAAATTCCAAAGTGAACTTGGCGAAAAAGAGCGTTCTCTGGTAAAATCCTCCAGGTGTCACCTAGTTACGGTGTAACCCGAGCCAAAAATTTGCATATATTCGTGGACGAAAAAGCGAGGGTTGGTGGCTAAGCTGGAACAGAATCGAGAAGGTCCTAAAGCTGGCGATTCAGACTGGACAATACGCTACTAAGCGAAAGAAAGAAAAAAGTAGAGAGAAAAAAATACAGAATCGTTTGCATGAAGAAGGGTAGAGAAATGTTGAAGTTGCTCGAGTATCCGCATTGAGTAAGCTAGCTTTACGCAAGCATTCACTAGAGATGCCTGTAAAATGCTCGATAAGTAGCAGTTCGCGGCTCTTTAGCGAAACGAAAACGCGGTGAACGATAATGGCTGACTCTGCTAGGGATTACCCCTTTTCGAGGCGTGTAATGGACACTGATCAGCTAAGCCTGCCCGGTATCCGATTATGCGCGCCTTAATGCGCCGACGAATGGAGACCTTTTCGCGGAAAACTACTGTAGCGATGATCGAAATGGGAAAAGGAGCTTTTGCAGCTCTTGGTATGAGGCTGTTTAGGATTAATTTGCACTTCTATGGGCGGTGAAGTTTGCTTATTTTCTGGCGGAAGAGAAGTAGCTGGGAAATTTGTAAGATGAAACTGGTGAAAATAATATGAGCTCGTTAAATGCTTCTTTTGTAGAGTTGGAAGGTTAAAGTGGAATTTTTGGTGTGGATTATATAAAGGATTGCTAATTTCTACGTACAATTTTCTACCATATTTTGCATAGAAATGGGAAATTTGTATACAGGGTTTCCTTTATCCGGAAAAATTGGAATATCTCGTGAGGGACTGAACCTATAAAAAAAATGTTCCAATGAAGTTTGTTTGACACGAATGGGAACACCATATGGAGCAAATTATTTTTTTGCAGGTCGAGTGATGGGGGGAAATTTCAAAGTCTAGTTCATTTTTTTGAAATGGAACCATATATTCTTTTTTTTTCATAGTACGATAGCATTTATTGAGACGAATTCAACGACCGGCAATATGAGGTAATTTATTGTTGTAAAATGTTATTAATACTTGTTAATTTTTGGTTTTTATTTAATTGAACATTAGTAAGTAGCAATTAATTTCATTTATTTACGTCGGTAACGTGAAAAGCACAACGGGAGATAAGTTCGATCTCTATTTACAGCGTGACGTGCAACCTAATTAGCCGTCAGACAGCGACTCTATTTAGATCACTTGACTCCTTAGGAACTGATGAATTTATCGATATATAATATATCTCCAAACGAGATATTCCAATTTTTCAGGATAAAGGAAACACTCTGTATATGAAATACCTAATAGTTGAGTTTATTTTTTTTTAATGAAAGAAGTATTTGTATTTGCAAGTATAACAAGAAATTTTATTTTATTTAAAAATTTGCAGAAA
>NW_017100618.1:174986-176254 GCF_001263275.1 Habropoda laboriosa
TTAGAAATAAAATAGAAGTACAATATAAATAATAGTAGTAGTATTTCACAATACCATAATTTTAAAATGTTAGGAATACAAACAAGGAGAGAATCAAAACCCCGAGTTATCTTATTTAATGAAACACAAACCTAAGGAAGCGATCCACGATCGTGAAAACCAACGACGATCTTTCACCTGTTCTTGTCGTCCTTATAATATTCTTTTAACACACACTTGAGCAACAATTTTTCACACCCTCTTACATTAATTATTCAACTCTTTGCTAAACATTTTCTCTAAAATTACTACCAACTTACCAAGTTACATTCACCCATAGACTCCGAAATAAGTATACAAAGTTTAATAATTTCCTTCAGACATAAACAGAAATTTTATTGGAAAAAAGTTGCCTTCACCAGTAATTCAACTTTTTCTTCAATTTTCTCCCAGATACCACCATGAACTTGAAACATTAGATATACCTAATAACTCTAAACTTAAAAATATAAATTCAACAATTTTCTCTACAGAGTATCGCAACTTCTAGGATCAATTTCAGCGTGTATAGGCCAAGTGACAATCATACCTCGTTCGGTAACTGCGAATCAACCTGGTATCGAGGCGAAAATCGTGGAAAATCGCGAACGATAGAGAATGTGGAACGCTCTAGACCGGTTTTCCCAAAGCTTTCGATGCCATTGTTCGCCGAGGAGTCGAAGAGGGATTCGCATGGCATTTCCGGCTTTTCGCGAAATTGGAGGCGTGCCGCGAATAGTGGGGGAAGTAGGAGGAGGCTGAAAAAGCGGGACGAACGCCGTCGCGTCCGGACTTTTCCATTTAAATTTAAATCCGTGCCGGTGCGAGCGCGGGTCAGCGCGCTCGTACAATGGCGTGCAAAGAGAAACCTCGTTGCTGGGACCAGCAGAAAATGCGGAGGAAATTGGCAGCGGCGTAAAGTCGCGCCACTCAGATCTCCCCGATAGCAGGAGAATTGTTTAACGATCAGGAGGGGAGGGTTTCCAAGTGATAAGATATTCCTCGAGCCTTGGATGTTAATACAACTTAATCCACTTAACGAAGTTTCTTAATTTAATCTACTATTTTGGATCTCGAGTAGATAGGATAATTGTTTTTTCACCAAACAACCTTCACTTTCGTTGTAATAGACTCGAGGCAAAAGTAAGATCGTTGCATTTTTGGTACAATTTCTTCCTCTGAAGATTTAAACAATAAACTATTCATAATAATAAATAATAGATCTTTTGTTGAACAAGTTTAATTTTGCT
>NW_017100618.1:176414-183940 GCF_001263275.1 Habropoda laboriosa
TTGAGGGTGAAAGTAAAATTTTCATATTTTTGGTAGAACTGTAAGGTGGAAATATCTTCCCCTAAATATTTGATATTTAAATAATTGATCTTTTGACGAGAGTGATCCCAAGAAGTTTGCAATTCTTTGCAACCTTTTCAACTATTTCGACGAGTTGACGGCGGAAAGTACAGCAGCTAGGTGCAGGATTTAATAAACCGTCACTTCGTGAAATTGTCCACGGCCAGAGAAGTTCCTTTGTACCTTGAGAATCGAGTGGTAACTCTGTGTGTCCCTGTACGCGGATTTCCGAGGGTCTTTCAGCGGGTTGCAAAGGTTTTTCGACGATTTCAAAAGCCCCCTCGAATTGTTTGGAACAGTTTCATCTGTCCAGAGGAAGAGTGGTTATTTCTAGAAAATGAAAAGTTATTCAGTTCCTACTCTACATGACCGTATCGTCAGTGCTTCCAGAAAACTTTGTAAAAAAGCTTTTTCACTCTGGAAACGAAGTTTCCGCTAGCGAGTTACTATCGAGTTTAATGATTCACCATATTTCGAACATTTCGTTACGTTCGAACAACGTGATATTTCGTGGCGAAGCAATCATATTCGAAGAAATACACGAATAACAAGAGTAAGGAAATTTTATGTCACTCGATCGTCTGAACACGGCGTGATCGGAAGCGTAACGATCCACGAAATGGAGATGAAATCCGTTTCTGAAAGGAATCTCGGACAGAGGGAGAAAGAGAAATTCAATCGAATCGAGAAACACAAAAGCTCAACATACCATTAAAGTCCAGTCACCACGAACGACACGCAGCTTTACTGGCCTGGAAGCGTCGGTGAAAGAAAAAGCGAGGGAAATCTTTTGAAAATCTTTCGAACGGCAAAAAAGTTCGAAAGGAATCGAACACGAGAGAAGTTTTTGGAAAGTAAGAATAGACATGGTTCTCTCTTTGCGAGAACGTTGATAATAAAGCTCAAAAGGATTCGAATACTCGTCATTTTGTGGAATGTGTTACAATGAAAATTGAGGAAATGCTCTTTTTATGAGTGCCATTATGAGCTACAAAGATTGAATTTGTTAAATTTTTATTGAAAAATTTTTAATTGTCAAATTTTGACTCTCGGTTCTCTGTTTGCAATTTGCAATTCTTCACTCGCAATTTTCGATACTTACTACTCACTATTCACTACTCTACTATTCTATTACTCTACTACTTTCCTATTCTCCTACACGTTACTTGTTACTCGTTATACTACTCACTTTACTACACAATACTCAATTTAAAGTAACTCAACTTAAAATACCTTGTCTTTTCATAGACTACTCTACTACTCGACTACTCCCATACTCTCCTATTCGTTACTCGTTACTTGTTACACTACTCACTACTCACTACACAATACTCAATTTATGGTAACTCAACTTAAAATACCCTATCTTTTCATAGACTACTCTACTACTATCATACTCGTTACTTGTTACACTACTCACTACTTACTACACAATACTCAATTTAAGGTAACTCAACTTAAAATACCCTATTTTTTTCATAGACTACTCACTAGTCACTACTCTACTGCTCTACAATCGCTACTCACTACTCACTATTACTATTCGCTACACAATACTCAATAACTTAAGATACCCTATCATCCCACTCACTACTCAGTGCACACTACTCACTACACAATACTCAACAACTTAAGACACCTTATTATTCCAACAACCTCTGCACAACATCCAAACAACTTTGAACAACCACTAAAATATCTCCTATTCTCCACTTTCTCCAATTTCTCTACGCACATCTATCGTTTCTTCGCAATCATGGCATTAACCTACCTTCAAATATTGTTTCATTTTACCATCAAATTTATATATCTCCCATTCACAAATTTACATTGTAGAATCTTTTCTTCTCAACAAAGAAACTAAACATTTGCCAGGAAAATCCGTGGTAAGGGAAATATTAACAGACAGAGCCTTCGTGACCTAGATTCCCCAGCAGAAAGCAAGGGATTTTGGTTAACTTGTGGTCGAAGGCTAAAGACAACGAAACCTTTCAGTGGCACGAGAAGGTCCCAGGAGTGATTTAAAATCGCTTTGATCGCGTAATAAAACAGCAAAAGCTTGGTCACGATCCTACGTGGAAATCACCCGGAGGGCAGTTTCGCGGGTTCTATTGGCCGATAAAATGCTTGTGTTTACTGACCTAACACGGTTAAGGAGCAGGAGGGAAAGCCAGGCTATCTGTGGCAAAGACACAATGAAATAATAGCAAATAAAACTTGCTAGAGCCAGGGATTGCTTTAACCTTCGCCATTGGGAACTTGCTGCACTATTTCAAATGTGAACACACGGTATATAGGACGCGGGTGTGTGAAAATAGCTGAAAATTTTCTCCTCTCTTACCCTCGTGTTGTACTTTATGCCTTTTTAACATACGATCGGCTGTTTATTTATTCAGTGATTCCTCGAGTTCCAAGCTGAATCGTTTCATTTGGTTTGATGAATTATTAGCCAATTTTTCGGCTGCTCGACTACTTGACATCTCATTACTCCACTCTCCAGCTAATTGGCACACTTGTTCGGCTAATTATTGAATATATGCTCGTCTCGCTTTCAATACATCGCGTTCTGCCTCGTACAATTATTTTACGTATTTTTACTTTTAGAAGTATTTGTTTAGAAAAAATTCACTGTTACAGTATCGAAAGTGTTAACGCAGCTTCCCGCGCTTCTTATTGGTTGGAAGGTCGGGTTGGCGTTGGTAATTACTGCACGTGTATGTGCCAACTACTTATTGTCGCGATGGTGATTGCACTTTATTTATGATGTCGATTGTTGCGGACTGGACCGCACTGGTGTATCAAGAATATCGAGTATCGCGTGTTAGAGCGCTCAAAGTGGTGTCGATTGTTTCTATGTATATCTTAGAATCTGCCTGAATGTTGTCAACTGGCTGTATATCTATCATTTAGTCAAAATAGGGAGTTTACCTTGTTGGCAAATCATGGGCCCTTCACCCCCTAGAGCCGCCCTCCTAGGCCCTCGTGCACCCGCCGAGTAAGGCGGCGGCGCTGAGCGAAAACAGCGCCGCTGCAGTGGGCGGGGAAGTAAAATCCCCGCCCACCAGTGACGGAGCAGCCCGCCGCGCGGGGGGTGAGTGTACACTCCCCAAAAGCGGCGGGGGGACTCCGGATTTCGACGCAAAGTTCAGATTATAATGAGCATTTCGAGTACTCGGATATCCGGATAGTAAGAGCTCTACGTAGTATCGCAATGGTCAATCTAAATCCCCTAGGACCAAGACCTACCTGGGTCGGGGCGCAAGCCTAGGCGCGGTCGGGCTCCGGTAGTGTTCGCTACGCGAGAGCCCGGAGTCCCACCGACACGCCCGACGAGGGTCGCCGTGGGGGTTTTAGTCGGTAAGAGTCCGACACTACCCCGTCCCCTTCCCCAAGGGGCGGGGTGTCCATGAGGATTTCCCCTACGTAAAAAAAAAAGGGTCTTGTGCACTCCCCCGTGGTACGCAGAGTAGCGCGTTGGCAGAGAGGGAGAGACGGTCCCAAACGGGGGTGTCAGCCCCGCGTGGCGATCTTGTCGAAACGTCGATTTTACGGGTTTATGGCATGTTTACAGTTACAGAGCGCACAGAGGCAAGTACCGGTTTACCATGTGGCCCGCAGAAGTGGAGAATTTCCGCGGCCATCAGGTAATAAACCGGATTTGCTCTCTGGCTCGATTAGGCTATTGTTATCAAAAAAGTTGTAGAAAAACTTTTCAAAAGTAACGTTGCTTGGAATCCGTGCCATAAACCCCTGTTGGTTAAACAGAAAGATTTCATGTTTACTTAGTTCGTAAAATGGCTTATTTAATTTTTCTGTCTTGTTTGAATTTTTTTACTGAAACCACGTAGTACATACTGTTAACGATACGAATATTCGGCTACGACAGGCGATGCAATACTATGCCCAGACGACGGCTCGTCCGCCGTCTTTATACGCAGCGATAACCCACGCCCGGCCGCTCGTGCAAAAGTCTCGGATCGCACGCGTCACCGAGGCGGCACTTCAAAGTACCAAGCCGATTAGTCGCATGACGGCACAACACATACTCATCAATATACAGTTATCATTAGTCAGATAAGTCTGCGTACATCTCGTTAGAATTTATTTCGCGATGTATAATTTTAACAGAGGAAGTAGTAAATATATAATATTTACGTCATTTTATTTAGAAACGTAACATTTACTATTAGTACAAAGAAAAATAATTTTACGTTAATTTGTTAATAATTAAAGAAATAAATGTAAATATAAACGGATATTTTCCATTATGGCAAAAATATTTTGAGTAACGTCTTTTCTACTGACTTGTAAACAAGGAACTAACTTATATTTGCCTTTGGAGCCTCGTTTGTAGACATTTTGCTGAATTCTTGTATACTGTACGGAAATTCTTTTCATCTCATTTCTGTTACATTATTCTTTTCCTTAGTTTAACTGTTAACAAATGAATGTAACAATAATTTTTCTTTGTACTAACAGTTAATGTTACGTTCCTAAATAAAATAACGTAAATATTATTTACTTATTACCTTCTCTGCTAAAATTATTTGACTTTTTTGACTGACAAGGGAACATCCGAAAGTGATAATCACCGTTTTTGACTTAATTTTGATATCTGCCAGATCTTAACAAAATATTTGCCTAGTACTTTTTTGATCGGCAGTCGTCCACATTGAAGAGGTGAAAATCATCCTCAAAATCGAGGGTAGTAAACGTATTTAGTTGGTGTAAATTAACGAAATTTGTATTTCTGAACGTCAAAATTAGAAAAATGTCCATTTGTTTAAATAATATATTAAAAATTATAACTTTCATAACTTTCGAGTTAACGTTTCCTGCGAAATATTTATCCATTAAGGTACTATTTGTGAGTGTACGTTAATTATTCCAAAGTCAACAGTTAATTATTCGATTTCATATTGCTCATTGCAATACATTCATTATATTCAATTTCTCTATATTTTTAATTCGATTCACTGTGATAATTTCCAAATCACGTTCCAATTAATCGAAACTCGTTTAACCTTCGATTCCCTTATTTTACATATCATAGAGGGTGTCCACAAAAGAAGTCTCCTCTCTCAAAAGGTAGGAGAAATGCTTAAATCATAAAGCCTCAGAGGCACTTGTTTCTTACACCATACAGAATGTCCACAAAGGAACTGTTCTCCCTTCAAAGATACGAACAGAGGAAAAATACTTAAATCATAAAGCCCCCGGAGTCTACCTTTCATCACGTTACCCGTATTCAACCTCAGCTTTCGTTCGCTTATTTAATTAACGCTTGTCCGTCTGATTTCTCGATCGATGAAGAGTATTCATCGTTCGTGATTCATTGTTCCATTGCTCCTTTGTCGTCCCGCCTCTGTTCGTCGTTCTCTCTCGTCGCAGAAAAATCAATCGATCGAACCGGGCCGGTGATCGATCGCCCCGGAACTTTCGAATACTCCCATTCATAGACTTTGTTAAAGAGGGGAGCTCTGGAGCTTTAATTAACGATCGATAATGCAAACGCGGTAGGTATTGTCGCGTTATGATTTCGCGACTGGTGACACACGCCGCGGCTCGCCTGGATTAAAATATAATGAATTAATCTAAATTAGAGGGCACGGTAATTACCGCTCGAAAACGGGGCTGCTCGCTGATTTCCGAAGCGGCACGACGCGCGAATGCACGGCTGCATATTTCACGCGTTTCGTCACGACAAATGAACCGGAATTCGAGCTTGTCGCACCTACAGGGGAATTCTAATGGCGGGTCGAATTGTCTTTTAACCGTTTGAGTCCCAGGGGTCATTGAAAATACACTATCGAAAAATGCCGAACAGCGCAATAGCGCTTGTCTTAAATGATTGCGAAAAGAGCTAAGCGGCGCGATAGCGCTTTTCTTATTTTGTGTCGACAAATGTCGGTCAGCGCGATGCGATGTACGTGCGTCAGAAAAGTTGAGCGCGCTATTTCGACAGACTGTGACTGCACCGTCAGTTGTCTGTTGTTTTAAATATACTGGGTCTTTTCGACACAAAATCTAAGCAGTGCGATCGCGCTGCTTGGGACTCAAACGGTTAATATTCATGTGGGGCGGTCTAGCGCGGCGGTAGCTAGACAAAAGCTACCGAAAGACGACGGCTGTGCGTGTGTGTGCGCAAGCGAGCGAAAGAGGCAGTCATTAAGTGGCCACCGAGTCGTTTGTATCTATCCTTTTGTTTTTTTTTCTATTTTCTTTATTAAATCTTACAACGTTGACCCGTTGTTGCTCCCTTCTCTCTGTTCACATCTTACATTCATAATTTCGTTATTGATTAAAGCGGTGAATTTTGCGTAACCGATGCAGGAAAATAAATGGAAAAAACTCAAATACACTTCTCTGCATAAAACACTTTTATTACAATCGCTCTTTAATCAGATTTTAAACAGGCAGGATAATTAACCTTTTGGATACCAGGAAACTGTACAACCGAGCTATGGAAAGCGACTGAATGATTGTTAGGTTTTCTGTAGAAACGGTTTATGGCACGATCGACCGGGAACGGTTATTTTTGAGTTCAGGATTTTCGTTTATTGCTTGCACGGGTCTAATTACATCCTGCGAGGGTCACTAGAATTGCTTTGCTAGATTTTTAGTAATTTCTATCCCTCGCGCTCAATAGCCTAAGAACATGCTATAAACCACGAATTTCCGAACGGCACAACTGTATGTAACGGTCCGCTTGCCGATTAGTCACCCGGAGGAAATTCCAGATTTTTGGGACCTTCCGCCCACCCCTCGCGACCGTCTCCCACCCTTCCAAGGTGACAGCGCGCTAAGGGCGCACTGGAAGGGCGGCAAAGACGATATTAGACACGCTGATTGGCAAATGCAATCGTCAACCATTAACCAATCAGCATGTCCCAACAAAAATCCCTCTCACGGTCGTCGGAGACGTGACGTGGACGAGGAGTCGTGTAACAGTCGTTCAACCACCACGAACACAGAGAAGCAAGGTGGAACCAGCTCACATCACGCGTCAGACATAGATCAGTTTTTTACAAGTCCCAATCATTTTGGTGGTCCTTCGAACCAGGATCTAGACGGCACAGCATCGTGCAAACATCCACAAAGCTCGAAAGTTCATCGCCACAACCACGAGCAATAACAATGATATTAGCATAAATTTATCTTTCGACCGTTGCTACTATTATACTTGCCTCTGTTTCTGATTCATCAGTATCGCTTAGGGACTTGTTTTTATTAGGTTGGTGAAAACGAAATGTTGTTCTTTTAACAGCTGAGATATCGAAAGTTTCAGTTTCCCTTGTAATATAAATAATTAACCCTTTGACTACGGCAGACTTTGAGACGTGCCAGCCGTACCATACGGTAGGTTTTCAGTCGCAACCTTTCTGAGAAAGTATATTGAAATAATTGAAACACTGAAAAAAGACAATATTTATTTATTCGTTGTTACAAACCCACTGCCTCCCCCC
>NW_017100618.1:184005-194815 GCF_001263275.1 Habropoda laboriosa
AGTCTTATGATCAGGAGTTCTGGCGCAGGTTGATGATTGTTCTCGCTGCTTCGAGGTGTATTGAAACTTCGGTGTTGGGTTAGATGTTTTAGATGATTTGCTGAATTCAGGGTTTGATAGATGTTTCAGATGATTTGTTGAAATTCGGTTATTCTTTTCATGACGATGTGTCTCGTGCACTCGTTTTACAGTGATTGTCGGTTTTCAGGTGTGTAGGTGTATATATAGGCATTAGGTTGGTTCTGATCGGTGGTTGTGTTATGGAGGTGGGAAACGTGGTGTGTCCTGCTATTGGTCGACGAAAATTGTGACCTTTTGGGAGATCCGCGGTAACGAATGTTTTATGGTCCCGAGTGTTTTTGGGACCTATTGTCCGAGTGTCGCGCTGGTGAGTCCACGGGGGGTATATTGCGGTCTTCCGAACCTCGGCACCTCGGTCTGGCGGCCAAACGTGACTAAATGGCTTATTACTATAATCCGCCGAACCGAGACTTCGTTACGTCCTAATCAGGTCGCAACAATCATTACCAAACACCTTTATAATTACAAACCAAAAACGCCAAGCAACCGCCACAAGTAGGAAGGGGACGAAGTCGGGAAAACCCATGAAGCGACGCTCGACATTGATTGGTCGGAAGCAAGGTGCCAAAACTAGTATAAAAAATCAGGTTGCAACAATCATTACCAAACACCTTTATAATTATAAACCAAAAACGCTAAGCAACCGCCACAGGTAGGAAGGGGACGAAGTCGGGAAAAACCCATGAAGCGACGCTCGACATTGATTGGTCGGAAGCAAGGTGCCAAAACTAGTATAAAACCGATGTACCCGCACAAGGTCGACAGATAGTCTAAAACAATACACCTAGAACGACACCCGTTCGAACTAACCGTTCAATAAAACGACATCAAACACATTTCTGGAATTTTACGCCTTTAACCAACCCGAAACGAAGGCGATCTGAACCGTTACGGCCCGTTCCGTAACATTCGTATTCTGTATTGAATTGTTATTGCACATACTAAAAATTGTGTCTGGTTCAAATGAGATTTACTGGAATCATGGTTGAGCAAATTTTAAGGGCGCCTATAGGCGTTTACAGTATCATAAGAGCAATTCTTCTAAGCGCCTTTAAGCGCCAACAGTAGTCAAAGGGTTAATAAGTGTTAAGTCCGTCAAGATCAATTTATTATTAACCAAACGAACAGTTGAAATTTCTATAAATTCCACCACGAGAATCGTACATACGAAACAATTCGTCGAACAACGAATGTGGAACAGCCTCCCCTGGAGAAATAACGATGATAATAGCAGCAAAGACCGCAATGGCAGCCCTCCAATACCGCAACTTTTGACGATTTAAATGCATGCACGAGCAGATAAGATCGAGCACGCCAGATACGGGACCAAAGACTCGTTCACAGACAGGAGAAATAAACGAGATCGTTTCCGGTGGAACAAGATCAACTCTGGATATACATTTGCCTCCGTGAGATTACTTTAACGAAGTCCTGTTGCATTTATAAAAGAACCCTGATCAAACCTGGAGGAGAGAGAGAGAGAGAAAGAGAAGGAAGAAGAGAGTGAAAAGAGTGAAAAAAGGGAGATAGAGAGAGAAAGAGAGTGAAAAGGGAGAAATAGAGAAAGAAAGAGAGTGGAAAAAGAGAAGAAGTGAAAATAAGAGAAAGAAGCTCAAAATAAAGAAAGGCGGAGAGGCAGAAAAAGAGAGAAAAGAGAGAGAGACATCTTCGAAAGCAAGCTCAAGTTATTCCGAAAAAGTGGCTTCCCTTTCCGGATCGAACGAACGAGCTGAAACTGGGCTCAACACGACGAAAACCAGAGGTGGAAGGAGAGAAGCGCGCTCAGCTTAAGTAAATAAGAGTGGACAGTAAAGACTGGCGTAAATAAGCTTAATAAAATAACGAGTTGAAACGGAGGCACTTTCCTCTTTTTAAAAAAAAACGAGCCATCGCCGCGACTTTCCACTTCAACGACTCGTCCCATGCCTTTAACGAAGATTTTTACATTCACTCGAGTGCCTCCCACGGTAAATTCTTTATCCCGGCCATGTTGCGACGATAATTGACCTAATTTTTCGACGCCGTTTCGCGCAGTAAGAAGATTCAAACGTTTTATAGCGCTTTAGAGTTAATTACGAAGTGTCATTAGACGGAGAATATTTAACGGTGAAAAAAATAACAAATTATATCCGCTTGATGCTTTTTAGATCACGAGGGAAATTTAGTCTTCTTCTTTGTCGCAGAGGTTAGTAAACTTAGATAACATGTGGTCCGCTTAACGAGAAACGTGGAAGTTTCGAAGCCTTGTGAAAGCAAAGACTGTACTTGGCAGGTTGCTCATAGTTATGAGATTAAATTTCGCATATTTCAAGCTTTCTTGCTGCAGCACACGCGTTTATCCGATATAAAATACTCCTTTATTCATCCTCGTGTCACTATTTCTAAACTTTTATTCCTAAAAGGGGGCGCACCACCCTGAGACGTCTAAAAATCGATAAAGTTTGGAAATTTTTATAACAGTAACACTTTTACTTCGTAAAATTTCGAGAAAGAAGCTGAAAGTTACGTTTATATCCTCAGAAAAAATTGACACTTTTCGTTTAGTAGTTACCAATGAAAAAAATTCCCAAACTTTCATCTATTTTATAGAATTCTCAGGGTGGTGTACCTCCTTAAACAGGACAAATTCTTCCTTACAACTAAAATTTAAATGGAAAACAATAAAACATTCTTTCAGACTACTTTTCTGTTTAACATATCCCGAGGTAAGATTGCTCAGAGGAATGTGATTTGTAATAATTGTTTCGCAGTGTCTCTCGTTACGGGAATACAGATTTAGCGGAGCAAAGGTCCGGGAAAGGATCTTTGCCTTGGTCTTTAAAACTGCGCACCAGACGACGAATTTCCTGGTAGCAATGGTGTTCAGACTTTCGAGGTCCATTATTCCCGTGCTCCATAGGGAGGCTGGATAGAATGGAACACAGGAAAAGGCTTCGAGTTCTTTCTAAATCGACAAAATGAACAAAAAAGGAACAGTTTTGTACTCTGGCACAGAATTATTCCCAGAAATGAATGTGTGCGAATCGGTTGAACCTCTCCCTCCTCGAAGAGGGATCTTTTGTAGTCCTGAATGTCTAAACTATTCCCGTATGACAAGCTCAGATTCCTTCTTCTCTATTTTCTTCTCTATCGTCTTCAGATGGTGCACTTCACGTTCAATAAGAACGAGAGAGAAGCCTGATTCCATGCAGCCTGAGTCGTGTGTCACTCTTCTAAATTGTACCGTCGAGTAGTGGAAGGGAGAATTGTTGATTTTGGTACTGCAATAGTGAATCTGACGAGTGGAAAAATTCACTGTGTCATTTTTTCGCTACTTTTTATGCGTATCAGGAAGTATGGAAACGCAGTGTCAGTGTTGATTTATTTTCTTGTTTCCTCGTACATGGTAAATATTCGATATTTCGTTGAACAATTGTTACACTAGATCAGTGATGGCGGACCTATGACACGCGTGTCAAAGGTGACACGCCAAGACATTTTGGGTGACACGCGTCGTTTACGGACGAAACCAAGCAGATCACAAATAATCATCACACAAACAACAACGATGTCTATCAACGAGGTTCAAAATGGTTAATTCGGAGCTGAACCATAGCGAGTTCGTGATCGTACAAGGTCGTAACACTCGCAACAATTATGGATATTTCTAGATGTGACGCGGCACCCGAGTTAAGGTAGGTTTCTTCCGAATTTTGACACACCGAGCTCGAAAGGTTCGCCGTCACTGCACTAGATGCTTGTGATATGTTGAGGAGTGTGATTCCTCATGGTTCCATCTGTTGATTTTGTAGCGAGTCCTGGATGGCGTTGAGGGGATTATTGGGTGTGTATGATTTGTATTAATGTAGCCCGTGTGTGCTGTCGCACTGAGCCGACTGATTAAAAAATGGACAAATGCGTGTTGCCTTTCTAACTTTGTGTAAGCTTTTATTGTATGTAAAAACTAAGTGACTAGTTTGACTGATAGATGTTGTTGCTCTGATCGTTGTAATGATTCTGACTTCTCGAGAGCTCGTCTTCGCCCTCGAGAGCGGTGGTTCTTGAAAAATACGCTGATTGGTGAACATTTTCTAGTATTCATCGCCAATCAACGTGCCTAATTTTCTCGCCAACTCCTTCCAGTGCGCCCTTAGCGCGCTTTACCCTGGTGGAGTGGGAGAAGATCCCAAGGGGTAACCAAATGTTTATAATAATTCGAGAAATTCCTCCGGGTGACTCATCGGCCAGCGGACCGTTACAGACAATTGTACCCTTCGGAAACCCGTGGTTTATGGCATGTTCTTAAGCTATTGAGCGCGAAAGGCACAAGCGGCAAAAAACTCTAATTAAGTGATTCCACCGGCCTTCGCTAGGATGGACGTTAAAGCATAAAATAGTAAAGTAAATCCTAATCTCAAAAACAGCCTGTAGGTGCGATCGTGCCATAAACCTTTGCTGAATGAAACCTAACAGGGCGCCAACGATAACCGATCGTCAATTGTTTTTGGCACGTCGCGTGGCGATAAAGAAGACACGCGGTCAGAGAGTGCGTCTCGGCCCTTCACGGTTACCACGCGCGTATTTTATTCATCCTCAATAAAGATCTAGAACTGAAAACCTCAACGTGATATCGTAAATGGGATTATTGTTACACTGTATGTTGAGTCCGGTAACCTGGCAAGTAGTACAAACACGTATTTTGTCAGACAGGCTGTGTATGAAACTTCTCGTGGGGATTTCGAGACAAATAAATTATTTCACATTGATAGATACTTCAGAAAAGTTGATAAATGGAATATTGTGTATCGATAAGTCCTCAAAAGTTGAACAAATTGTTATAACAAGTCGCATATCTTTGTTGTGTTCAGTATCCTGACAAATTATACATAGGTATATATTTTCTCAGGCAGTGTATGAAGTTTCTCATGGGAATCTCAAAAGAAATACATTATTTTACATTCGTAGATACTTCAGAAAAGTTGATAATTAAGTTTTCAAAATTTCAGCAAATTATAATAAGAAATTGCATATTTCTGTTGGATCCAGTAACCTGCTAAGTAGTACAGGTACACATTTTGTCAGACAGACAGTGTACGAAGCTTCTGGTGGGAATTTCAAGACAAATAAATTATTTCACATTGATAGATGCTTCAGAAAAGTTGATCGATAAAATTTTGTGTAACGATAGATTCTCAGAAGCTGAACAAATTGTGCGTATCTCGATCAATTTGTTCAACATACGAAAATCATTCGAAGTGATCGAAAGCGTTATTCTTTCCCTCTGAATGTTATTCACTTCCTTCTAGATACTTTAAATAATTACAGACGGATGGAGGTGGTGGGGCGGATTTCACCAGAAAAGACACTTAAAAAAATTAAGTTTTAGCTTAAGTAATTGATAGTAGCAGGGCGTGAGAATGGTGCAGTTTGAAAATAGTATGCAAAATTCGCGTTTCCACGTCGTCGGTGGCGCATCGTCGCGGTCGTTGCTTCCCCGTCATTAAACTCGACCTCGTTACAAAAGCGTCACGATGCACCCCGTCCCAGGGTCTCTTCATTCCCGGCATAATATTCTGCGGAACGCTTCTTGGGCGTGGACGAACTTGGGCTATTACGATGTAACTTTCACTCGAGAATTCCGTCCACTGTCCACCGTTCCATACAACTCGTGTTCCCGGCGAAACAAACGCGAAACACACGTCGTCGCAGGGGAAATTGTCTGTCCACGGCCAGAGCAAAGTGACGACGTTACACGAACCCCGTAATCGGACCAGCCCGATTCTACCAATTGGACCGCGCGAATTCTCCTCGAGAATTAAAACAGGTACACACGAAGATACACACGAATGCAACTAACGATAAATAAGTTCTGACTTGCCGAATTTCTTAATCTATGTTGGCTCCCACAATATTCGTGAAGCCGATTGTTTAGCAAATAAGTTCTTTATTTGCAACACAGTTTTTTAGGTAAAAATAATACAATATAAACAAGTTATTAAAGGTTAAATATGTGCGAGTCCAATGTCTGAAGGTTCAAAGTGTCGTGTAATCGTTCGTACAAGAGTTCAGAGTTCGTCACGAAAGTTCCTTATTACAATTTGTTCTCACAATTCTAGTTGTCACAATCTTGTCCTTGTCCAGTCCTTTTATAGATTGTCGGCTGTTCATTTGGGTCCCTTGACGGTGATGAGTTTTGGGTGGGAGGCCAATCAAGTTAGGGCCTTGGTCAACGCCCGACGCCAACCGCTCACCCTTAGGGACGGGGTGCTCTGTGTGAGTTACGCGTCACCTGGGCTTATGGGAAAAACCCAGGGTAATGGTACCGCTCGCTCGCGAGAATGTGCCTCGGCTCGCGCGGGTTTAAGATACGTCAATTGCTATTGTGGTGCAGGAAGAAACTCCAAACTCTCCACTTTTATGAGAGGTTTGGAGCCCTCCTGACGATAAGGAATAATTAACGAACGAAGCATTAAACGCGTATTCAAACCTTAATCTCAAAAATAGCCGAGTCGCGTCCGTATCGTAAACCTGGTCTAAACTTAATTATCCATAGCATATAGTTTTATTTTGAAGGGAAAGAAAAACAGTAGTTGAAATAATGTTGTCCAAAACATGGGTCTAAACACGTACACACTTGCGGATATCACGTTTAATAACTTTCGAATACAGGTTTCTTTAGTGATTCACTATGCTGTTGAACGATATAAGCAATAATTATTAACAAATAATTTTGACAAAATTGATGTAACGGAATTCAAACGGAAACATGCATTTAGATATTCTTTCACTTTGTGACCTTAACCCCTTAATCTATGATTTCTTTTCTGACAGTGCATCTAAGCGTCAGCCATTTTCTGTTTTAGTACTGTATCAGGTAACAAAAGTTTATCTGTTATAGATTAATTACGTTTACTTATTCCCAGCGTTACAAATTCAAAGAAAAGTTAGGATTGTAATGAATTTTTCTTATTAATATAACTATTTTTGTCATATCTTGACTATACTTTGTCCAATTTAAGAGTAACCTCGCTTAACATATGGGACGTGCCTAAGGCAGATCTAGAACGTCCATTCCCCCACATAACCGCCTACGTTTTCCTCCGTCTTACCCTCTGTTACGCTCTCTGTCTATGCGCAGAACGGACGAAAATCGGTCCGAAAGCGAGGTTATTCTTAAATTGGACAGAGTGTAGAATTTCTGTCACGGGTCTGACTCGTTGTTATAGGTTAAGGGGTTAAAAAAGCAAGAGCGTGGAATGAGTGACAGAGTGTTGGGCAAGATTTGGAAGAGAGGAGATAGCGTTGATAGCGTGGAGCGAAAGATTGTGTAGAGAGAATTCAGTGTGGAAACAGCGTGGTTTAGAGTTGACGTAAACATTTAGTTTTGTTTTATTTACTTCCGTTACTAAATTATTATTATATTGTGTATTATTTTAATACACTTTCCGAACCTCAATCACAAGTCCAAATTAAAATCCCACAAAACCATCACAAGTACGCATATTATTCGTGAAGGGTTGAACAAACTCGAACCGAAGAAGCCGTGACAACGTATAATTAAAAAAATTCTTCCAACTCACTTACGTACCTTTCGTAAAATTCCATATTTGTCAGACGATGCGTTCGTAGCGTTAAGCAGTGCAACGATAGGTCGCCGCTTAATCGTCGCAGAGGAAAGTTAGGCTGTAAGCCGTGAGTCGAGTTGATCGTCGTCGTGTTCGGTGGAAGTGTGTTCGGTTAATACCCGCGATACGAAGGAAAGGAGCTTTCCGCGTTGTCTTCGTAACTGTGCCGTAAGTTCAGCAAGTGTAAGAACGGATGCAGTTGTCGCGGAATGCCTCAGCGGCGATCTGCTTGAGCTCTCCCTCTCTAACGCGACACGTTAACGCGTTGTCTCCCGAACACACAATTCCTTTTCCCAGGCAACGTGTTCCACGCGGTTCCACCAACACATTGCTACCATTTATTTCATCTAATTAAGTCAACTACTGCGCCGTTTATTCTGGATGCTTTGTAGATTCTACTAAATACTTTAGGTGATTACATTGTATACGTTTTGGGAATACGTTTTTAATCAGAATATTTTTTTACAATTTTTGTGAATATGATATTCTGCGATTTTTAAATTTTATTAAATATTATTTCAGTTGATTGTGTATTGCGTTACAATATCGTTGGAATTTATTTTTTAATCAGAATATTTTACACAGTTTTGCTTTTTACAATTTTGGTTTTCTGTGATTTTTAAATTCTATTAAATATTTTTAATTATTAGATATGTATAACATGTGGGTGAGTAACACGTGGTTGAAACTTTAATACGAATATATTTGATAATAACAATTACACAATAACGATAGCGATACATAAAAGGGAATATTAATAACCTGATCAATGCTCTCTTATTCTTTCTATCTTATACGCTCTCCCTCTCCTTGTTTTCATTAACAACGCGGTTCGACATTCACGCCATCACTCACAACATATTATTAAAACCAAATGCACATAACACTATAATATTTTGAGAATTTATTTGTTAATGAGAATGTTTCAGACACCTTTCTTTGTTCAAATTTTTGTAAATGAGATTTTCCGTAATTTCCAAATTCTATGAAGTATTTATACAATGAAAATTTTTAAATATTTCAATATTTCAGGTGATTGTATATGTATTACGTTACAATATTTTAGGAATTTATTTGTCGTGTTAGAATATTTTACGCACTTCTCTTTGCTGTAATTTCCGTGAACCTAATTTTCTCGGATATTTCGTGGATTATTTACGGTCGTATTTTTAATTATCGGATGTCAAAGAAGAATGAAATGCGCGAGATGTTAATTAACAAGCTTCTATAACGAAGTTTTTCGCCTTCCTTACTTGCAGCGTGACGTGAAGTTAATTAAGGAATAATGGAATTTTTCACGTTTATACAGTGTGCAAAAACTCCGCTAGCTTTTATTCAATGTTTGTCGTCCTCATTCGTATTAATTAAGGCGTTGTCATTCATTCTCTGTTCCGTCGATCATAACAACCGAGTGTTTTTACCTTTTTATCGAACATCCGCTAACATTCGGTAATTCATTCCTCTAAGATTTTCATTGAACATGCCACGTTTGCCGTCTGTCTGATAAAGCGCAGACCTATTCTACCGAGGTATCTGATATTCCAATCTGACCCTGTTCTGCTCCGTTTCATGTGCCTGATCGGGTACAGCAGTATTATACTGCGGCATGTACACACGTAAGACAACACATTCACTGTCCTTCGAGTTATGCGATCCTGTTATACCAAAGTTAAACTAAAATTATCATTTAACACTTATGTCAATAGCCAGAATTGTCGTCTACTTTATCGTCCAATTTTAGTAGTTTTCTGATAAGAAAATTCGAAACTTGAGGCAAACACGGATAGGAAATGTGCCAAGTAACAACGATCTCGCCGGATATTTCAATCTTTTACCTGGAAGATCAAATATTTTAAGTGAGAATTATGCAAAAGGGTACCCGGTTATTGACATAAGGGTTAAATGGACAAATTGAACGGAAAACTTTACACCTGAATTATGGAACACTTCATATTCATAGTACATAAACGGAGTAGGTACATCTTCACCCTACATACTAAGCATACTTATCACGATTTCAACTCAAACTTTCCAACAAATAGTCAACAACTTTCTTCCTCACCAACCTAATTTTCCTCTCTCCTACATGTACACCCGTATAATTGAACCAGAAGCTCATTTATTAAGTCATCTAATTCCTCCGTGAACTAGTCGAAGTTCCCTTAAAACTCACTGGGAGAAATAGTTGCGTCTACATTCAAAATAGCCTGATCGCGTAGAGTATTCGTCACTGTTCCATTCGCCTATGGAACACAGGCTGTTTCACCGACCGGTTTCCGTCATTGTCGGCTTTAGGAGAAGCCACGGCTCTCTCTATCCCGTTAATTCCATTAGAAAGCTAGTATCGAGCCAGCTCGAGGAAACGTGATCGATGTCTTTTCTTTTGTGGACCATTATCTCGTGCGCTGTTCGGTCTGCTTTGTGTCGTGCCGCGATATAGGAAGAACACCGTGTCGAAAAGTGAATAAATTATTCTCCTGTGTGTGTGTGTTTCTGTGTCTCCCTTTACCAGGAAAAAAGCATGGGTAAAGTTGATTAACGTGGAGGAGCGATACTAAAGGAATAAGTAATCCTTCAGAAGAGGCTAAAATTCATGGTTCTTAATTGTGATAAAACAAAGGAAAAGGTGGGAAAATATAAATTGAGAAAAATATTGTATCGCTAGATGTATCTTTGTGGAGAATAGAAAAGCTATTTGATAGAAATTTAAATTTCTTTTCGATAGAAGACAAATTAATTCTCCGCTCCGTTATAAATTCGTTGCTTCAAAAGGGTCTAGTCCAAAAAAAGAGACACACGTTGTTCTTTTTTCTTAGAACGATAACCTTCGAAAAAGTCGAAAGTGCTCGTTTCATGCTTTCCTCCGCGAAATTTGCCCCACTTTCAGCGATTCCGTCGTAAAAACAATTTTATCCAGAATCGCGCGGGTTCTTCGCGGCCCGTAATCTTGCAATGCAGCTCGAACAATTACGAACTGTTTCCAAGCCGAAAGTTTCGACTTGCGCAGAGGGGAGAACAAAAGCTCGGAAAAAGTGAGACACGAGGGCAACTTTTTCGCAGGCCAGCTAACAGCGCGAAGTAATTTCTTCTCCAGTTGCTTATTTACTCTGTCGCAATCAGAGAGG
>NW_017100618.1:194893-197376 GCF_001263275.1 Habropoda laboriosa
GTGGCCGAAAACGCGAACCGATTGCCGGCGAACCAGAAACTGCGGCCTCGAACTCCATTTCCACAGGAGATGGCAACTATTTTCCAGCGGTCGGAGCAACGGCCGACAGAAAAGCAATTTTCCGCGGCCAGGCGGAATTTAATCTGTCCTATTGGCCGCTGCTTTCGTTTTAATGGACGACCGGCTGCGACGGCGACGAATAAAAATTTCATCTTTCGCTCGTTTTCCAAAAAAAAAAAAAAATGAAAAAGCCAGTCCTCTGGAGTTTGAACTGTTTCCCAGGTGGCAAATGCGGCGAACCGCGAATTCGGGGAAATATTTGTCGTGTTTTTGTGAAGGATCTGTGAGACAGAATTTGATGGAACGTTTCGAACTTTCGCGAAGGATCCATGATCATCTGTTTGGATGAATCTGAAACGAAATTGTCGACAGAGAAGTGTGAAAAATTGAGGGAGTACACTGTCCTGATACGTCTGAAGATGGGTACAGTTTGAGAATTTTTTTTATACCTGTAGGGATGACCGAGCGTGAGTGCGTTGTTTGTATGAATGCGTTGTCTGTGTGAATGCGTGAGGGTCTATGGCGTGAGCGGTAAGGACCGGCGTGCCAGGTCGAGTGTTTGGGATAGCGCGAAAGATATTGAACGAATGTTTAGTTTTAGTAATCAGGCGAGGAGTGCGTGAGTGCGTGTGTGTTTTCTTCTAACGAAAAGTGTGCATGTATGCAAGATGACATTAGGGCGAATGCGAGGGAGCGAAGGGCAGTATGAATCCAGCGATTGATTGAGCGACATCCTTAGCGTAGCACCTAGTGATATAAACTATTAATAAATATAGTATAGTCAAAAGTCCGTTCGAGTTTACTATCCCTCCACACATAAATCCTCTACATACCTAACTACTAAATGAAAGCTTCAAATGTTTTCCGAGGATATAAATGTAACGTTTAGCTTTCTTCTCCAATTTTTAAAAAGCAAATATGTTAGAAAATGGAGAAGTTATTGCTATATATCTTTTGCTAGAACATCGATTGCTGGACACCATCGTTTGCAAGGATTGGAACGTCTGAAATAAAAAATTCTTTCCGATTCATAAAGAAAAATGTATCTCCTACAATGCAGAGTACGATTTTTTCGGTGTGCCAATTGTGTAATTTTTTAGAAATGTTAAAGCTTGATTTTTTTTTCGTTAAAAAGAAGTTTTCCTTTTTTAAACTGCCACCATTTATAGGTATAATAATTATAATTTAAACGTTTCAACGAGGTGATCACAATTCCTCCATTGTGTAATATTATATTTATATGCAGTACAATTTACTTTTAAAAATTGGACAAGAGAGCTAACCGTTGCATTTATATCTTCTGAGAAAATTGATGCTTTTCATTTACTAGTTACCAATGACAAAAACTCCCAAACATTTCCTTCTTTTATAGACGTATCAGCCTGGTGCACCGTCTTAAGACCTTTTGATACCGATTAATGGTTTCCAGTTTCGTTGAATTTTGCAAATTTTGTCGTCGAAAATAAGTAAATTACTCTCGAGTTACTTGATCTTCGTTAAACCATAGGATCCATGTGGAAAGATCGTTTACACTCAATTTAAAGGAGAAAGAGCAGAACGTTTAAACAACGTGATTTTTGTAGCCCTTTTTGTAAAAAGTACCGGTAGGAAAGGTATAAAGGGGAAAATGGTAAACAAAGAATTTTCCACGTCGAACAAGGACGACAATAAGAGCGAGGGAACGGAGAAATCGAAATCAGGCGATTTGTTGGCTTAACGAGCGTAATGGAGGAGGCTAAACCACGGGAAATCGGCGTCGTTAACGAAGACACCCGTCATGGACCGTGATTCGCTTTAATCGCCCGTTAAAACAGCCGATCGAGGGTCAACCTTGGCCCGAAATGAGCGTGGTCTGCTACTAACAGCGCTATTTGGTCGTTATTCGTGTAATTTAGCTTCTTCCAAAATTCTGCCTCTCTTAGAAAATTTTCAATTCTTCCTTGACTATATTAAATCAAACTGCAAAGTTTGGTCGTTTTACGACACAACTTTAAAAAAACAAAGGAAGAAATATAAAGTATCGAAAGAATGTTAAATTTACTAATAATCGTTAAATTGATCAATTTTATAGGAAACGATATCTGAAGATAATAAATCTCTTTAAGAAATACAGATCTAACTAATATTAGTACAGGTTACTTCCATACATACACAAGTACTAAGGAATTAATGTAATAGCAGTGATGGTAATAAGTAATCTATAGGATCAATAAAACACGAGTCTGTAAGTACTAAGTAGTACAAGCCCATGCTTTGTCAGACCAGACTCCACCGGCCGGATTACTCACCCCTTAAGAACCTTATTAATTATCTTGTAATCTTGGAACTCTTGAAAGATACACAAGGGAGCGTCCTCTTTGGAAACTTGCTCATCTGCTTGAATTACCGCCCCCCTCCCCGAAAGAAAAAGAACTTAAATCTAT
>NW_017100618.1:197776-212148 GCF_001263275.1 Habropoda laboriosa
GAAGTGAAACTTTTGAAATATTAACGAAGCAACCATAAACATTCCGTGTCGAAACTGTAAATATCAAAGTGATTGCAACCTTCACAAAGCACGAGTCCCTTTAAATTCTCCAATTCTTTGGTTCAACCACGTGTTCGAAAATTCTCAAATCTGCGTCAGCGGAAACGGTGAATCCGGAAAAGTGTCGCGTTGCCCGTGGTCGTGCTCTTTCAGATATTACACCACTGATCGTTTCATCTTGCAACCAGGGTGAAAGGACCAGGGGGGAGGTCGGTAATTTCGTGCGAAAGGGCTCGAAACCCGAAGAAATTGAATTACCGCCACCTGACGTGTCCATCGTGATCGAGGCTACGGCGAAATCCGTAGATCCCTCCTGGGGCCGTTAAGCGACGCATTACTGCCTCGTGGATTCCTCCATCGAGCGAATAATTACCGGGCTGCCGGGAAAAGCGGCACAGGAACCTCTGGTTTCGAGCTTTTGCGAGGGTGGTGATATTTACATCCTGAAAGTTGAATGTAGAGCGAAGAAATGGCTAGCCACAGTTGTTGGAACGCGTTTGATGATTTATTTGTTGAATTCTAATCTTTTTTCTTGAGTCAGTGGTAGCAAAAATTCGATTAATATTTTTGAAATGTTTGACATTCTTTAAAAATTCGAAATTTTTCCATTTCCACAATTCTCTGGATTTCTGAATGTCATTAATATAAACGGATTTTCCACATTTTCACTAATTTCTAGGAATCTCCATTTTCCAAATATTGAGAATTTTCCTGATCTTCAAAACTCTCCACAATTTTCCAGGCATCCCAATTTCTCAGATTTTCCAAGCCCGCCCAATTTCCCTAATTGTCCGAACACTCCACGTTTCCTCATTTTTCCAGGGATCTCAATTTCACAGACATTCTAAACTCTCCAAATTTTCCTAAGCTTCCAGACTTTCCGCGTGTTCAAAATTTTACAAGCAACCCAATTTCCCAGATTTTCCAAGCCCTCCGAATTTTTCTAATGTTCCAAACTCACCATATTCTCACAATTTTCCAGGCATTCCAATTTCCCAGACGTTCCAAGCCCTCCCAATTTTCCTAATTGTCCAAACACTCCACGTTTTCTCAATTTTCCAGGCATCTCAATTTCACAAACATTCTAAGCTCTCCAAATTTTCCTAAGCTTCCAGATTTTCCCTGTTTTCAAAATTTTCCAGGCATCCCAGTTCCCTAGATTTTCCAGGTCTTCCCGAATTTCCTCATCTTCCGAACTTTCCGCATTTTCAAAATTTTCCAAGCATCCTAATTTCCCAGATTTTCCAAACTCCCCCAATGTTCCTTATGCTCGAAACATTCCAAAAATAGAATCTGACCATCGTAGAATTGAATACTACGCTATAACTATACCAAAAGTTCGCCGATGTTCGTGATTCAGAGGACTAATCATTCCCCGTCGTTTCTGCTTCCAGAAGATGGGCTCGGTGCACGGCGAGGACTTACCGTTCGTCTTTGGCGCTCCGTTGGTCGACGGTTTCGGCCACTTCCCAAGAAACTACACCAGGCCTGAAGTGGCACTCTCCGAAAGCATCGTGCAGTACTTCGCCAACTTCGTCAGAACTGGGTGAGTAGAGAACGATCTTGATCCGTTGTTAAGACCTCCTCTCTCCTACCCACTGATCCGTCCCTTTTATTTTTTTTCCCCCTGGTAGAATCTTAGAACCAGTTACCCAAGAACGCTCTGCGTCCTTTTCATCATGGTCCTTCTATTTGAAGACGAGGTAAAAGATCGTCTTGCAAGAAGAGAGTCCGATAAGAATTCAGTAGAACATTGAAAAGCGGTATGGAGCGGACTTTCTGCTCTCGAAGTATTAAACTTGAGAATATTTAGTTCAAGTTACGTACATAATTTCAATAGGTCTATTTTCCTTCGAGGAGGATAAAAATCGTTGGAAGGGATCAAGGACAAAAGTGACAGATTTTCTCGAATTTCACTAAAAATCTCTCGTTACCATCTATCTTACTGCAATAATTCTTACATGAAGTACGGTAAATTTTCTGCTCCGAAAATGTACTTCAACTCGCGAATTTCCAAACTCCAATAGTCCTCGAAAGAATGAAAATTCTGCAGAAGCAAAAATACGAGCAGGCGTTATCGAAGTAACAGTTCAAACATCGTACAATCCCCACACTTCGATTCAAATTTCGCGGCGAACCTCCTTTTTCCAAGCATCCTCCTACACGAATCCATTCGGCAACGTCTACTTTAGCTGCCTAGCAGGATTCCATGAAGTTCAATTTTCATCGCGGAGAACTTGATGCAAAAGCAATCCTTTTCCCCGTCCCGTTTGAATCAACAGCGACGTGGCACCACTTGCGCGGAATCAATTTGCGAACGGCGACCAACGAAAAAAGGAGAAACGGGTGGGGAAAAGGGGTAGACGCGGATCGCGTCACCGAAAGGTCTAATTTTCCATATTCATGAAGCAGGACGGGGTGAAAAAAAAAGGAGCGCGTTGCATAGTGGACGGCGAAAGAGAGGGAACAGACGGGGTTCAAGGATTAGAGAGAAAATATTTTTCGAATCGGATCGCGACGCCCGCGCCAAATTTCTGATCGGACTCACGGTATTCAAATTTACGGATTACCAGTGAACGTGGCAAGCCCTTTACTCCTGCCGAACCATTCGAGCGATATTTCTCTCTTTTTTCAAACCAGAAATTAAGTACAAGGTATTTTCAAAGTGGCCTTTTGAAGTTTGGCGCACGTTTGGAAACACTTGTGGGAAAATTGGGAGAAAGGTTTGTTTCATCTGCTCTACGGTAGCAGAGAAAAATTGGTTAGTATTCAGGTTGCACGATAGAATGATCGAGTTACAATTACTCGGGAAAATATTCGAACAACATGCAAGCTTGTCTCTCTAGCGATGTACGCTACCGTTCGTAACTATTAGGACGCTAATTGAATGTGAAGCAAACTTAACCCTTTCGCGGACAAGACGGCTATGACCGTCGTTTTGTCGATCGTCTATTGGGACAAGACGGTCATAGCTGTCGATTCTCCATATAATGGCAAGATGTCTGTGACCGTCTTGAATACACACAAATGTATCTTACCAAGAATATAGAAACAAACATACGATTATTGTGATCTGTTTTTGTTTTTTTGGTGAGAAATATGTAGAGAAACAAGAGATTGGCAGTCAGAATTATACCTCTCTGCGGGAATGAGTCCAGATTATTTTCATAGTTAGAGAAATAGTTTGTTTAAATTCTTAGCATAATATTTAGTGTAGTTTAGTGTAGTTAGGAATTTTAAGTTCAATATAATAATGAATCGTACTAAACGAAGACGGATTATATATGAAAATGAGACAGATGAGGAAGAAATATTTGATATATCCGAAGCTTCCAGTGACAGTGATGAGAGTTACTATCCTGATAACATTGAAAGGAGTGCAGAAGAAGTATCAGAAATAAAAAGTACTATGGATATTTCTATTGAAACTGACGTCGCTAACGAGGGAAACAATGAAATACAGAACGCTAAAGAGTGGGTCGAAGAAACGAGGGAAGTTCCAGATTTTAATTTTAATGTAAATTTATCAGGAGTGAAAATTGATTTTTTGGAAGGTATAACACCTGTTAATGTTTTTAAAACGCTTTGGAACGAGGATGTAATGAATTTAATTTTAAATTCCTCTAACAATTATGGGAACAGACTTGCCACACAGGATCTACCTTCTCCAAAATATAGTAGGAAAAGTCGTTGGAAAACCCTCGATGCTACAGAATTGTGGAAATTTTTGGGTCTTTGTCTTTTACAAGGGCAAGTGAAATTTCCGTCAGTAAGACGAATGTTTTCTTATGACCCACTCTATTATCATCCTGTTTTTTCTGCAACAATGTCGGGAAGGCGATTCGAACAAATTTTACGTTGTTTGAGTTGTGAAACGGAGGATGTAATTGAAGATCGCTTGAATAAAATAATACCGTTACTCAATTTGTTAGTGGCAAATTTTCAGACTGTCCTGTATCCTGATGAAAACCTATCCTTAGATGAATCATTATTATTATTCAAGGGTAGGTTGTGCTTTCGGCAATACATGAAAAGTAAAAAGGCCAAATATGGAATAAAATTTTTTGAGTTGTGTACCCCAGACGGCTACGTTTTGAATATCGAAATATATAAGGGTAAAACTAATATAGAAACAAATGTTCCGAAAATACAATCTTTAGTTCTCCGCCTACTTGATCCATATTTATATGAAGGACATCATGTATTTATGGATAATTTTTATAATTCTGTAGAATTATGCAACCGACTTTTAGAGAAACGAACTCACTGTACGGGCACCCTTCGTGCTGATAGACGACAGAATCCAAGAGAAATTACAGGGAGGAAATTAAAAAAAGGTGAACATATATGGAAATGAAAAGGCCAAGTATATGTATCAAAGTGGAAAGATAAGAGGGAAGTCTGCAGCATAACTACACGTTACCACCCAGTACAGATAGAAACGACTAATAGATTCAACCAAACCAAAGTAAAGCTAAAAGATCTTGCAAAATATAATACTTATATGGGTGGACCAAGTAATTTCTTATTATTCATGTCCGAGAAAATCTATTCGCTGGTACAAAAAAATAATATTCCACTTGCTAGATGTAACAGTTTCAAATGCATACTATATATATCGTAAAAAAAATGAAAGAGAGACAAGAAAACTGTATTGATAGATTAGATTTTAGAAATTTTCTAATAAGATATTTTATCGGTATACCAGCTGATCACTCTGATGGTCGAAAGTTTGTAAAAATGGGATCGAGACACGGAGGCAAACGCAAAAGAGCTACTGTAGAAAATCAAGAGGAAGTAAGCCAATCCCACTTTCAGGACACCCAGGGCTTAGCGGACCTTAGGCATCCTGAGCTTCGAACACAGCATCGCTGCGGCCCAGTCTGGGAACGTACGGAACCAAAACGGGGCGAAAGGCCCCCATGCGGCCCGGGAACTCAGGCTGATCAGTCTTATGCAGCACCGGTAACTCTTTAGGACTGCCACCAAACTACCCTTTTTCCCCATCATCTCCTTATTCCATCCCATCCACTACCTTTCCTTACTTTTCCTTTCACCTGTAACGGGGTCAGAGCGCAGTACTTGCGTATACTGGTGAGTTCGCCTTCCGGTGGTTCCCCGTGGATGCGGTGGCAGTCGACGTCGGGGTATTTGCCCGGTTTGACTGGCAACGTAACTAAAGGGCTCATCCGCTGAAAACGCTCAGCGGCGTGGCTGGATTTTTCCATCGCCCGTCTCGGGGCAGTGACTAGCCGGGGATAAGACAGAATCTGCTGCATGGAAGTATAAGACGCAATGTCTGGGGAATTCCAAATGCCTCTCGGGGCGGCAAACACCTACGTGTCGTAGGTGGTGGAAGTGTGTGGTGATTGGTGTTTCAGGATGCTTGAGGGGTGTCTGTCTGGTGGTGTGGAAGTGGGGAGGGTTGTTAGATTTGTTATATTACTAGGATTACTGGTGTCGAGGGTCTGGTTTATTGTCTTGGCGCATGTGGTGTTCAGGTGTGCGAGTCTTCGAGATTTTTAGCGTAATAAAGTACTTCATGAGTCATGCCGGCTAAGACTGCTTTGTTCAAGTACCGTTTCCTACAGAAAAAGGACGATGTATTGTTCGGTCGTTGGTACGAGCGAACAGGAAACATTGAATAAAATATTGAAAAATAAAAAAATATTGGTTGTACAAGGGTGATATGAAGTGTTGGTAGAAATAACATGATATAAGTGATTGTTTATGAGTCATCGTGTGGTGAAAGATGTATCTGAGGAGGAAATAGTAAGTCCGTCGAGTACATGTAGTCAGAAAGCAAAAATTATACACGAGGTCTCGGTGGCGTAATGGATAGTGTCGTTGAATACCACCGAGACTACTCGAGTTCGAGACTCCTTTCGGTCGCACTTTTTTCTGAATCGTATAATTAATTGAAACTGATTTTCTTGTGATATTTTATCCCCTACAACATGTTTAACATATAAATGAACAGTAATTGAAAGGTTTCAAAAAGATATTTCAAATAATTTCTAATGGTAAAATAATTCTCGATACGTGAATAATTCAATTGATGTGTAGAATATGATATTAACACTTTACCGACCGGTAGCGGTTGAACATTCTACGCACTTTCGACCGGTCACTCAGCCACAGATACATCGGTGACACACCGGCTCTGTTTAGACTCTAAGCTATTGCGCGGGAATATACGCGCTTTTTCTTATACCTGTAGAAATGTTAAATCAAACTTTGACCGGTTAATAGGCTATCGGTCGGTAAGCGTCGGCGAAAAAAAAAGTGGATTGATAGGCTACCGGTCGGTAAGCGTTGGCGGCAGAAAGCCGATTAATAGGCTACCGGTCGGTAAAGTGTTAAAATGTAATTAACAACGATTGTATTTAGCGAAATAAATATGTGAAAAATATTCTCTGGGGTAAAGAAAAACGTTGATCGAACACAACAAAAACCAGTGTAGTACTAAAAATGTTTAAACGTTTAAAAAATGTTAATAAACAAACGGTTTAACGTAATGAAAAGCTAATGAAAACATCCACTAAGCTGTTTGTATATGGAAGAGCCACTGTATGTGCGTCGCAGCGTCGACGGTTTATTGGCGACGATTAAACGACGCGGAGGAACTTCACTCGTTGAAGTCCCAGTCGAAGGTGTAGAAAGTGGACTGTATTTGTTTATCGAGTGATATGAAATGTATTTTGTGAATGCACCAAGGGTACAGTTGTGTCTATGGTTGCGATGTGAATCCATGTATGGTAAGCTACGAAGTATCTCCTTGAGTGTTCGACTACGAAGTCTCCTTAAAATGTAAGTAACCCCCTTTTTCCTGCCCTTCTCAGAGCGGGGGTGAGGGCACTAAGTATGGGAGGGGGTTTCTCGAAGGTTCGATGGGTCGCGGAAAATTCCTCCAGGTCGGCTCCTAACTACAAGGACCGTTATACACATGTTTTAGCCGACCTTTCGGAAATACCGAGTTTATGACCTGGTCGGTTATTAAGACGAACGAAACGAAATTCTAAAGCTATTGTGTAAAAACTCGAAATGATTAAAAATACCTTTACTATCGCGAAGGCACAAATTGCCGGTTATAGAAAAAATAAGACTCTGAAACTATTAACGAAAACTAAACACGAAAATAAACTGTCTGTCACGTCCATGTCATAAACTAACCTTCGAGAATCTTTAATTACAGTGTTCCGTATCGGACGGAACAGCCACTACCAACATATCGAGAGGAATTTATCAGGGAAGTGTTAATAAAATTCCATGCGAGTTTCGTAATCACAACAGCCACTCGACGAAAGTTGTTCAGAATGCATTGACCCGCAATTAATTGGAGCAGGTTCTCGAAATTTCCTGAAACGAGATTGACGGTACGCGAACGGTCATGTTTCGCATAATACACAACATATAATCAAAAACAATTGAACGTATATATAAAGTACACACAATCGATGGAACAAAATTACTTCAAGCTCAGGAACGTTAAACGTGTGTGAAACATCTCGGTGCCCCAGAATGCGCGTATACCCTCGTAATTTATGAAAATAATTTTCCCCGGGAAAATTTTATCATTGACTTCCCTCAAACAATCCCTTCCCCATCCTTTGCCATCCTGTGTTTCCACTGTCGCGTTTCACGGATGAATTATGTTTTTATTAATTATCGAATCCCGCATCTCGATCCGGCTGGAAATTTATACGAGGAGGCAGCTGGATACAAATTGGTACGGGCTGAAGGGAAAAAAGGGCACACGGCCGGTTAAATATTCAAAAAATGCCGATCAAATATTCATGAGTGTAAAGGTGAATTTACCTGACCATCAAACACGTTTTTACGCCCACCGAATTTTCCCTGCGTCGTTTTTTGTTCTTTTTTTTCTTTTTTTTTTCATTGTTTTGTTTCGCCGTTATTACTCTCGCGATGAATAATTGTTATTTTTAGCTTTCCATTCGTCGAGGTCATCGCTTACGATATCTTTTTTTTTTTTCATTCCGGTTCAGAAACTTTTTATTTTTGATATTTCGTTCGATATGTATACGCGATGAGTTATTTTATTTCACGAATAAACAAAGTCAACAGTCCTTGCAAGCAGCGTTTAACTGAAACTTTCGAGTGTTACTGAAAAAAGAACCGGTAATTTATTTTAACCGAACTGGCCGAATTAATCCGGAAACCCGCGCAGAGTGTTTCTACTTATTCTTTCTTTTGTGCTTTACGCTTGTCGCGGAAAAGTGCGCGAATTTCTTGCTAATTGTAAATTTCGTTCTTTCCGTGGCTACCTACTCGATCTATTAATTTCTTGATGTTGCAAAGATACGCGGAATTTTAAAAGTTGTGCTAACTCTGCAAACACCGCAAACAAACGTAATTAAAATTTTTGCACAATTTTTGCATCCAAAACGATAAAAAGTCTGAAGTCCTCGTAAAATCTCAAAGTCCACTATCACAACTTTTTAAGTATTACAGATCAAATATTCACAGACTTAAGCAACATCCGAAACAAGCTCAATCCCTCAATTCTTACAGAAGCTCAAAGTCTATCGTCAAGTATCCCTGTGTAATCTCAATATACACCCATCCCTCCATTTACGCGGATTGACCGTTCCGCGTTCATTTTTTTTACGCGGACAAAAATCGTCTGCTTGTATGGAAAAAAAAATATGATAAGAAAAACAGGTATAAGTTATAAAAATATGTCGCGTCGCGTCGCGTGTCTGATCGTTTCAGACTGTTCGCGTTACGACTTATTACCCGCCAAACTAATCTTGGGTAACTAGTTAAATCTACCTTGCTCGAACGTTAGCAAAACGTAGAGTGCGTCACGAACGATTGACGACTTGTGTCTAAGACTCGATTTGGACTTGAAACGGCTGGAGAGATTGTCTTGTTCGCACGAGTGACTGTTTGCGAATTGTTTCTCGAGTCCCCAACGTTTTCCGGAGTCCGCCGTGACTCCCTCGCCAAGTACAAGAAGGCACGCTGATTGGTTTTTCACGTACGCACAAATTACCAATCAACGTGCCCCTTGAGTGGCACTCACCCTTCCATTGCGCCCTTAGCGCGCTTTTCCTTGGAAGGAGTGGGGCCGAACAAAATATTTAAATCGTCTAGGTTAATAAAAACAATAAGAATATTTCAGAAAACCAAAATAAATTTGATTCGGTGTCAGAATCTGTACTGTAAAACTTAAATCGTAGGACAAGAGGTTAAAAAAAAAACAAAAAGGGTCAGAGAGTTGTGTAATTAGTACGTTCAAGTAAGAATTTGCGTCTCTCCGATATGTAATAAATTCAATGTATAAAGCGTATAAGGGTACCGCGTATAAAGAGTACCACGCAAATGGAGGGATGGGTGTACATTCAAAAATTAAACCATCACAAACCTCGTATCATCACTCAGAACACAAAGAATCTTTACCTATCCTGAACTCTGAAAGTCCGTCTCAAAGAAACGCCAAATTCGTCCAAGCTTCACCAGTGACAGTCGCAAACGAGGCAATAAGATATCCTTTCGGATCAGTTGGTTGCGTGAAGCACCATCCTCATCGATATTCCATTTGCGGCGTTCATCGTCACGTTCAACCACGCAGACGGTGGACAAGGATCAGCGCTGTGCATGGTCGGCGCGACCGGAAGTTCCATATTCTGTCCAGCGGTCCTTTACGAGGAAGTCGTCCAATTTTCCTATAATCCTGGCCAGCTTCTTCCCTGGGGACCGGTTCGCGGCCAGGTCCGCTTGAAAACGAAACTCCGTCCCTTCCCGCGCAGCCCTTATCGCCGTTGCTTCCTACGGAATCCCTGGGATCCGGTAATAATACATGAAGAGAGCACCAGCGGCCGAACAAGTCGTGGCGAACGAATTGAAATTTTCATCGTTCAGCCCGCCATTTGTATTCCTAACGCTGAGCTTAATGTAGAATGCGCTTGGTCTCGAGGTTTTCGGTGGACAATGGTCTCTTCTCTTTTTTTAGAGAGTTACCGAAAGATAATCTTGGTGAAATTTGGAACACAGGGAGTGGGATTTTGTGATTGTTGATTTCACTGTTTTGAACGGTTCATGCGGATGAAAAGATACGGGATTTTTGCAAATTTTCGCTGTTCTCTGGCAAATTGTGAAAGAAACTGAAATAATTGAAATATTACTCTGTGAAAGAATTGCAATATTTTTTCTGAAAGAATTGAAAGGATACCAAAATATGTCCTTGTGAAAGAATTCAAGGATTAAAATATTTCCCTGTGAAAGCATTGAAACATTGGATTGACACCGAATTGAAACATTTTATCCACAATAATATTTTACAGTATTTCCTGCAAAAAGAAAACAGGGTTGCATTTTATACATTTTTCTGAGGAAATATAATACAGGCTTTTGTGAAAGATTTGCAGTTGTGAGCTGTTTAAATTGATGTGCTCGAATTTTGGGTTTAATAGAAGGTGGTTATGGTCGGTTTGTGCAGGATATTTGTTTCTTTGGGATTGCACAGAGCAAACATCCAACATGAGAATCCTTGCTCTGATCTCTATGTATGTACAGAAGCTTTAGTGATACATTAACTTCACGATATTTGCCGAGTCAAAATTCCACTCCGTTCATGAATGTTTATTTCAAATCCTCAAAAAGTGCAAATAAATTTTCCATTATACAAATCCTAAAATTTTCCAAATTCATTAAGTAACATTTAACCCTTTAACCTACAACAATGTGTCAGATTCGTGGCAGAAATTCTGGTCAAGATGTAACAAAAATAGTTATATTAGTGAGAAAAATTAATTGTAATCCTGACCTTCGTTTCAGTTTGTAAGATCAAGGATTCCTAAATATAATTAATCTGCAACAGATTAGCTCTTGTTACCTGATACAGTACTAAAACATTAAATGGCTAACGCTTATATGCACAGTCAGAAAAGAAATCATAGTTTAAGGGGTTAAATCAATATTCAACGAAATCCCTGAAACTCAGTCAATATTAACAATTCTCCTTTCCATATTTAAATCACACACGAAAAGAGTTTCACATTGATCAACACATGCACACACATGTGCTCCTCTAAATCAGCCAGAATGATTGCCCTAGGTTCCCCGAGTAGCGAACCTTCTCTTCAGAAACGGGTTCGTTTAAAGCAAGAACCAGCCGACCAGGGAAAATATCGAACGGGTGGATGAAAAATAGCTGCACGAACGGTGGAGCTTAGACCGTTGCTACGTTGAACTCAAGAAGATCAGCGCTATTTCACCGGCGGTCGTACTTTGTCGATCGTTAGAGGCTCGATCATAGATCGCTAGAAGCGAGAACGAAAATCGTATTACCGCGTATCAATTCTCGACATTACAGCCAAGCTTCCAGTGTATCGGTACACTCACACTCGCGCGAGAAGCGCGTAGATGTGGCCGGGGTGTGTATCGACAAAGCGAAATTTACGTCGCCCAGGGCGAGAGCCACGCTGAAATATCATCGGTTCGTTTCGAGCCCGCTTTTGCATATTCATGTGTACCTGGGACGACGAGGACAGAGAAAGTATAATGTACGATGTTGGAAGAGGTACAGAGAGAGAGAGAGAGAGAGAGAGAGAGAGAGAGAGAGAGAGAGAGAGAGAGAGAGAGAGTACAGTGGAAACGGAAAGGGAGAAACATTGGGACGTGAGAGAGACGTAAAAGGGAAGAATAGAGAAAAATATGGAGAAACAGGGATGTGGTAGGACTTTGCAGAGAGATAAAGAGAGCAAGAATTGTATTAAAGCGAAGTACAGAGATAAACGCAAACAAAATGTGAAAAATGCTTACAAAGGAAGGAATTCTAATAAATGGAGATGTGTAACATGAAGAAGCTCTAAAGAGAAATACACAGCTTTATAAACAGAAAAATTAACCCTTTCGCTGCGACAAATTTTAGTACGTAACGCGCGTCGCAGACGGTGGATGTTCAATCGCGGCTGCAAAATCTTTTCTTCTGTCGTTTTAACAGTTTTTAGAAATTTTTTAATTAAAAGTTGAAATTTTTCAACTTATCGTTTTGCAAATTAAGGTAGGAATACGCAATGGGCAAAAATTAAGAATTAAGGAACAAATATTCAAAACGCCTATAGGCACCAAGGTCACAGTGCGAGAAAATATTCAAAACGCCTATAGACTCCAAGAGCACAAGCGTCCGTAGGCGCAAAAAAATGAAAAGAAGTGAGAGGTTTAAGAGACGCGGTGATTAAGGAGAACTGAAAGCAAAGATAGACAAACATTCACGAGAAAGAAAAAAAATAAAGATACGCAAGATTTGAGAAATGCTGGAAGAAAACGCTGAAGAAGAATTTCTGAAGACAAAAACAGACCAACGTAAGAACGGTGACACGCGAGGCTCCGAGGAGAAACGAACTGTATCAGATGTAGAAAAGCAGAGAATAAGGACGTGAAAGTAGTTGAAGGAGGAAGGACGGAGAAAAATACGTGGAAACGGAGACACGGTGAGGAGTGACAAGGGCAACATGCTACAACATGGAGGAACACAACAGTCCTGGACAGAGAAATAGTGACGTGGCAATAGCGAGACACGGAAATGGACAGGAACGTGGAGGAAATAGCGGCGTGAGGGGCAAAAGGGGGAGTGAAAAGGGTGAACTTTCGCACATGTCGCCAATAAGTTGCCAGTTTCGCAGGCAGATCCACTCTGCACTCGTTCGTCGCGTTTATTTAGAGACGTGGCCGCGATACACCAACGATGAATCATCTCGACACGCGAAATAAAATCGTAACAATAATCCTCTGTTCAAGAACGTTCATGCACATTAAGGAGATTAAGGAGGATTTTTTTCGTTTTTTTTTTTTACGTTTATCCTAAAAGTGTCCTTTGTTTTCGTATGGAAAGAGGATTGAGTGAGGCAATTGGAACGAAAGACGTGCTTTATGGCTGCTTTATGAGTTGTCGAGTGTGTAATAGTGTTCGAGTGGAATACTTGGCAGCTGGATGCTCGGGTGAAGTTTCTGTTTTTATTTGCAGAAAGATTCATTTGGGAAGGACGAATTTTGGAATTCGTCCTTTGTGGAACTTTTATCTTCTATATAGAATTTATTGTCACTTCTTTGGGGAATATTTACTTCGTTGTTATTTTTCGAATTGGTTCTTGTCGTGTTATCATTCGTTTACAGGATTACTTGGAATGTGGAAAATTCGTAATGGTTCATATACATATAGAGTGAACCACCTAACGTGATTACCTTAGATTATTCTGTTGTTAGTGGATCCATTGAAATTTCTTTTGCGTCGCGTAATATGGTTCCAAGAGGCCTTAGTATAATTATAGTTCGTTCTTTATCAGTCTGGAGGGTTTTAGGAAACTGATGGAGGATAGGCGGAAAAGGAAAGGTTAGGGCGTTTCGTCCTGGGCCTCCTAGTGGACTCGTCAGTAAGGCTTTCTAGGAGACCCGTGCCTTAGACACGGGAGGAACTGGAAGGACTCAGGTCAGAAGTTGTATATATACAAATAAAAAGAAACCTTTGTGAAAACTAGCGAGAACTTTGCGGTTAGGCTGTCCCCTTGGTGGCAGAGCCAAGGAGGATCGCTTCGCTACAAGTCCATTATTTTCGAAATTTTAAAGGTCTTCGGTTCTTTCATGCATAACCGTACTTTTGACTATGATATAGCAGGCATTGAGAAGAATTCAACGAGTATAATAAACAATATTTTTTTATCTGAAGGAATGATACGGCGAAGAAAGATATACAAGAAGTGATTTTGTGACACTGGATAACACGCGATGTCTCCAATTTTAACTTACAAAAATTCTTATGCTTAGTTCTTTCTATGACATCTACACTTTTTTTATTATTAAGATATCTTTTTACTAGGATACCTTTTTAACTGTTTCTTTAATTCAGGTGGAGAAACAGATATTTTCTAGAAAATTCTATAATTCTAAATTTTCAGAAAAATTCTAGATTTATCTATAAAAAATTAAAGATGACCCTGAAAATTTCAAAAAAAGAGACTCACAAAAAAATGTATTATAACCATCTTAAAGGCCTCTTTGAACCATATTATGCGACATACAAAATATTTTCTATAGGCTGATCACGTTAGGCGATTCACTCTGTATATCATTATCATCTCTCTCACTCTCACAAAGAATGTAATTTTCTCGAACAATTATTCTCACAACTAAAACAATACAAAGATACCAAAACACAATAGCCACGGCATTAATTTTCTTCCGATTTCCCCGAGAGTTTCTTTTGCTCCGAATGGAAGAACGCTGAGTTTTGAGAATACAGTTCAATCGTTGACGCGGAGAGCACGAGTTATTCGACGCAAATGGTCCCG
>NW_017100618.1:212201-213626 GCF_001263275.1 Habropoda laboriosa
AATATCCCCGTGTACGTGGCCGTATCTAAACTCGTAACCGAAATTACTTGTTGTTATTGTACGTCTTCTTGCCGCAGGAAACGTGCGGACGAGCGTGCACCAGCTACACGATTAATTGTCGCTCGATACTTAGCTGCCCCACGGACAATTTCCGCTGGACAGTTGCTGGCTTTCTGGAATTTCGTGACCGTTCTGTCCAGAGGAACAACTATTTGATTTGACACCGTGACGTTTTTTTAAAATTCGTTCGATTACACGGTAAATTTCTTGTTAATTTTCTTCGTTTGAAATGATGTCACTTCAAGTGTCGTATTAAATTTCATTCGCGCACGAATTAATATTCTTACAATTTGAGGAATCTCGTCATTCTTCTTGACGAGAATTCTTCACGAAGTAAATTCAGAATAGTATTGCATTCCGCGTGGGAAAAATTTCAAGAGAAATTTTTAAGCAATCTAAGAGACATTTTTAATCAAAATGATTTTCTCACGAAGGCAGATACTCTCAGATATTTCCCAATAAAATATTATTTATTTTTTTAATAATAAGAAAGGAAATATTTTATAAAATTTTGCAACAACGATATCGAAGATATATTTTAAGTATCGAAGAATCGTTTGACAATTTCCTAAGACAATAAGGAAGGTATTAACTTTGTTGACTTTTATTGTCCTTCCTCTTATATAATAATAAATGATACTTTTGTTAAAAACTTCTGTGAATGGCTTAGTTTTGCTTTATACTGTATTTCACATGTACAAAATTTATTTGCTTATAACTTTGTAACAAAACGTTTACTGCCCAACTTCGTATAACATTTTCTTCCTTATTTTTACCCAAAGAATAAGCCACAGCAGTTTGTCGGGAAAAACCTGGGTCACTATGTATAATATCGAATCTTCAATTATCGACGAAGAAGAGAATATCCTTTTTCCGTCCGTTTCCCTTTTCCATCGCACCAAAGCGCAAAATATAGCCGACACGGGCTAAAACCCGATTACCGGATAACACGATACATTGAATTCGGCCGGGTTAAACCTTACGTCTGATATTTTGTGTCCCATCGAATTCGTGTTCCCAGAATAATCCTATCGTCGGCTCGTAATTTTTGCACGCCGTCGCGGCCGGTACCAGAGAATAAACGATCGATTTATCGCGATGAAAGCACGACTATTCACACAGCAGCTACAAGAGCTCCATTAAACCCCTCGAGGAACCAAGAGAAAAAAAAGTGCACCAAAAAATATCGAACCTAAATAATCAATAATACCTCTGTTAACCATTTTGTAGGAACAAATTCGAAACGAATGTGTAACCTGGAAAAAGAGGAATTTTTTAAAGTGAAAATAAAAATTGTTCCACAAATTCGAAGGGAGATTAGAAATTTCTTTGTTTTTTTTTTTTTTTTTTTTTTTAATTAAGCTG
>NW_017100618.1:213744-214730 GCF_001263275.1 Habropoda laboriosa
GTGGGGAGCAATTAAAATCACCTGGCCAGTGGGTGAAAGGGCACGCGTTCGAATTCCGCTTCGAATCAGATTTGATTTGAACTCGCAATCAGCACGCAGTGATTGCTAATTCGGCGCTGGAAACGAGCATCCACTCGTTCCATCCCCTACTTTTTGATCGTTCGTTTAATTAACGAGCAGAAAATGGCCGGGGTTTCGTCGCTTATGGGGACGCTAGGCGGGATTATGCACACAGACGCGATTTTCCGCGCGAAAAACGCACGCTCTTTGTCGCGATGGCTTCGTTTTTTAACAGAGTGGACCTTTACGAGTGGACAACGATTTTTCGGAAAGTTGATTTTACGCACCGTTCGATGAGAATCGACTGTTAACCGGGAACGTGGTTAAGAATAACAGTAACCGAAAACACGAAAAATGTATTGTGCAATGAATTGAAGGTAAAATTTTCACATGAAAAATGTAACAAAATTCCACGAATCAAAGAGAAACACATTATAGAAACTTTCAAATCTTTGCATTGAGCTTTTAATTGAAAATGCATTTTTTCTGGAACTGCTGTACGCCAGTGTTAAAAAGTTTTAGATCGTGCTGGATAATTGGCATGCAATTTATTTAGTTCTTCGTCCAATTAAGGGGGTACACCACCCTGAGACGTCAAAAAATACGCAAAGATTGGGAATTTCTTTCGTAAGTAACAATTCAATGAAAAGTTTCAATTTTTTTCAGAGGTTATGAATGTAACTTTTAGCTTGTTTCTCCAATTTTTATAAAGTAACAGTGTTACAAATTGGAGGAGTTATAGCGAAATATCTTCTGCTAGAACAACGATAACCGGCTGCCATCGCCGGCAAGGATTGGAACGTCTTTAATAAAAACTTCTCGCTGATTTAGAAATAAAAATGTATTATCTGTAATATAGCTAAAGATTTTTCAAAAATTTGAATTATTATAGAAATGGTGGCAGATTGAAGAGAAAGAAAGCTTCT
>NW_017100618.1:215865-226089 GCF_001263275.1 Habropoda laboriosa
ATTATAGGTAACACATTTTTGTTTATAAATCAACACGATATTTTTTATTTCAGACGTTTCAATCCTCGCTTGCGATGGCCTCCAGCAATCGACGTTCTAACGCAAGAGGTTTCGTAACATTTTTACTTTTCAGAAATTAGAGAAAAATGCTGAAATTTACATTTACAACCTCTAAGAAAATCGAAATTTTTCATTTAATAGTTACCTAAGAAAACAATTCCCAAATCTTTTACTTATTTTTAAACGTATCAGGTTGGTATAGGCACTCCCTGAAGAAAACGAAATATTTTTCTAAATTTTAATTATTTTTTATTTTAGTATAATGCAGTAGTGTGATAAATTTTTCAGTACAATACAAGACATAAAAAGTTGTAGAGGGACACAAATTATTTAAATCTTCGTCTAACGCTACCGCAACCATAATCGAAACACCGTTATTTGCAAGGAATTCAATATTCAAATTCGGTATTACAAAAACGAGGTTTTTGTACAAAATCATATGAAAATTACTGTTATGACACTAGCATGATCTTTACCCGTGTCGTCGATCCTGGATTAAACAAACGCGAACGCAAACACGTTAAGAGGAGGGAGGGTACAGTGGCCGTTTGTGTAATGTCTAAATAAAATTAGCATTTAAACGGACTAGACCGAATGAAGCTATCCAGGACAACGCTTTACGAACAAAGAGATAACGAAATTTCGATTTCCAGCAATCCGGCTATCTTTCATACACATGCCTGCAATGAGCCACGCGTATTCGCTTTTGAACTTGCTTTTTATCGCCACGGACCTCGGTGTGTTTTGTTTTATTTGGTAGATCCTTGCTGTTCTATCATAGATACCGCGTTAATCCTAATCAGGGATGAGCAAATGATAGTCCAACGGATTACGATGTTCGAAAAATTGTTTAAACGATTTTTAATAGCGTCACTCCATTTGACGTTGTTAAAATTAATGTTATTTTTATTGTTAGAGAAGAATATTGGAAATTTTAGTTTTAGTGTATTCAAGGAAAAATCGTTTTTCCTCACTTTTAAACATAGGATTCTCTCGTTCATCTCATAACAGGTTGTCGATGAAATATTAACTCTTTGCAGCCTAACGAGCCCAAATCGACCCATCGCAAATATTTCGTATCTCATTATCTTTTTAAATAAGAAACATAATATACAGGGTGATGCAGGGTATGATACTACGTGTAAAAATAAAGCGCAAATAAAAAATGAAATTTTTTCATGAAAGGCCTAGAGAAAATTGAACTTAAGCATTCGCTACAAACTGATGCTTCCCCTCAAAACTTTGTGTTAATAAACAGCGATAATCTCACATTTCGCAAAGGAATAGTTTAGGTAGAAGTAATATAAATCTTTTGCAGCAAGAAGAAAAAATCACACAGGCATTTAAACAATTGAAGCATTAAAAAAAAACGTGTTGTGTTTTTCCCCTTGTATTTCTGCTAGGTCCAGATGGATCCACTAAGAAACCTAATTTTAGAGACAAAAACAATTCAGTCTTTATTTAAATGTCTAATGAAAGCTAATCCTTACAATCTTAATAGCTAATGAAAAAAATTATTTTTTTAAAAGTTTCTACAGTTTGAGCTGGAAAGGGTTAACTGAAGCATAAAAGCATCGACACACTTCATAAAGTACTAAATTTTCGTTAAATTTGACAATTCATCCCCTGATGATTGGTATCAATGCTGTAGAATCTAGGATCTACAGTCCGTCTAACGAGTCGAGTCAGTACAGGTAAACAAACGCACGTGATTGGGACAGGAGCGTATTCACAACCTTCAGATACTGTAACACTAAACCCGAGAAGTCGAAGCATGCCATAACAATCACCCATGTATTATAAATCCGCTCCTCAACTATCGTTCATCAACCAATAGCTGGAGTCCCTTGCACCTACCACGTGCTTAGTATGCGAATATTTTGTTTACCTCTACTAAGTCGACTCGTTGGACGGACTATACAGGGTGATTTGCCTCAACTTGATGACCTGAAATTGCTCATAAATAGTGTTGGGGCTTGCGGTTGATCTTTCGATTGTTCAAGCGTTGTCGGTTTTTGCACGTGTGTGCCGACTAATGTTCTAAGGCTACAAAGGATCAGTTTCTTGGTTGAAACACTAAGTTTTACTTGTATAGTCTATGTTCTAACTTGTTTCGAGGTCTAGAGTCTATTCTGCGAGGTGCGAAGTCTTTCTGCCGGTGTCTCCGCGGTTTCCCTCGACGGAGACTCCCATTTTTCCTTTTGTAAAATCACCAATCAGTTTACTCCGGTGCATTGCAACCTCCCTCCATTTCGCCCTTAGCGCGTTATCTTAGGGTGGGGTGTACAATGACTGGAGAGTGTTTGGTGGACGGATGTGTGGGAATCCTGTGGAATCTCCGCTTTTCTAGACTTTGTTAAAGTCAAGTAGCCCGTCGACGTTGGCAAAAGTCACTTTTCTATTTTTCCCTTCGGAGACTCCAGGATTTATGGCAGGGTCTGGTCCTAGGGACTAAGTGTCGCAGGCAACGCAATAAACACTTGTGTTTTGAGGTAACGATATTTGCCTGCGACGGCGACCACTTGACTCGCTGCCATAAATCCGACTACAGGATACGCCTTAACAAATAGACTGCGGATTTTTATGCATTGATAGGAAATTTAACGGTGCAAAATTGCACAGAATGCACGCAATATGTAAAAATATCCCAATTATAGAGTTTTCTATAGTGCCTGGTAGATGAAACAATTTTCTACCGAAATTTTACTTTTCCTACTATATTCTCAAAAATATGATTTTTCATAAAAATCCGCAGTCTACTCAGAAACTATTCGCTGTACGAAATAGCGTATGAAGTAACAGTTGCGTGATTTCAAGGGGAACACATGTTACGGTAATTGTTTTTTCTACATTCTTTTCATACATAAAATTTTGAACGTGGCCATGACTTTTTTAAACGAAACACCTTATATTTCTTTCCGGAAATTAAGAGTTGAGTAAATAAATATTAAAGTGTAATATATCTAAAATGAGTATTTATTGAGATACTTACGATAGAAGTTGTGGCGCCCGCCACGGGGGGCCACGCACTTAGGCCTGGCGACTCTTGGCCCTCTTCGTCCTCGAGGACAAGAGTATTGCCTCGGCAATGCAGGCCCGCGCTCTCACTTCCTGGGACTTTCCCAGGGAAAAGGGGCTACTTAAGGGAGCCCCGAAAAAGGCACGAGGCCTTTTGTCATAGACATTCTCTGCACGCGCATTACATAGTACATTTGAAATTAGTTTAAGCATGACGTTTAAATAAATACATTTTTGTTACCCATTTGGCGAGTAATAATTTGCACCACGTCACTTCCAAAAAGTCCTATTCTATTGAAATCAAATTTACACAAAAACTCTACCGGTAAATTGGATTACCCTGCAGATTCTATTTTACCTTTATAGTAGAAGTGATGCGCAGGTCGGGAGGCTTTAGGCTGGTTCTTTTGTAAGCCTTAATGCCACAAATGGCAGGAACTCTATGGCGGAACTCGGCATGGATTCGGCCGTAGCATTGAAAGCTGATGAATTGTCGATTGCGAGGAGCATGTACCGGTAGCAGATGACTCGAGGTCATTGGACTATCGAATTTTCTAAAAGGATCAGGCCTCGTAAAGTGGCTTCTGGTAAAGGTGCGTTCAGACCAAACGAACAAATGCTCATTCGTCCACTCACTTCCAAAAATTCATCATACATCTAGCATTTGTTCACGCTCGTTTGCGCTTGAATTTTGTCGAAGTGAACAGCGAACGAGCATTCGTTCGTTTGGTCTAAACGCAGCTTAAGAGCACTGAGAAAAAACAACAGAAAACTTACCCCAGAGCAGTCGAAGAGAATATAAGTAGGAAACGGAATGCAAAATGTAATTAGAGATTAGTAAAATATAATTAGGATGAAGAACGCTGATAACGCTTTATCGTTTCGCAGGAAAAAATGAGTGACCCTCGCTATTGTGTTCCCTATTTATAAGGTCTTCGCGACCCGCGCTCGCTCTCCCTCACTCTCACGCACTCTCTTGGCAACTCGCATCCCTCGCATTCACACAAACACACTCGCTCTCGTTTAATAACAATTTGCCCCCGTTTCGCCTATTCGTATCGCAGGGTTTTCAACAAAAACAAGCACGACCATATGATCGGCCCGCTCCGGTCATTAACCTCCTAACATTGTGAGAATGTTGGATAATAGATTATAAATATTCAAGCGAGTATCTGGAGGAGAAAGAAGAAGTGTGAATGAAGAGCGTTTGGACCAGAAAAATACACATGCGATTGGATTTCCGCCTGTATGCTCAGCCTAGAGCGATAGCTGCGCGAACGAAAAATTAATACTCGAGCTGAAGCGATAGAAGTGTGAATGCAAACTGTTTGGAACGAGAGCGTAAGAGTGACGGGTGAACGAAGAGTGCGTGACCACTCAAAGATTTTGGTCAGTTGAGAATGTGTATGCGGAGTGAAAGAGCTAGAGAAATAGAGAATGAGTGGGTACAAGAATAAAACAGGGTAAATAAGACGTACAGAGCGTCAATTAGAAAGAGTCGAAGAGTGAATGTTATAGAGAACCAATAATAGAAACATTGCAGTTATTATTGAGTTCTAGTCATTAAATATAGTCGTTACTGCTATAAACTTCGTTAAAAACCTGTCTACCGCCCAACATTCCTATAATATACCCATCGAAATCTCCCATTCTCACCTGCGCTTCGAACAAAAAGATGCGTCAAGGTAAACAACAATTAGAAGAAAGCCTACTGTTACCAATTTGTCTTCTCTCTCTCGATTCTTAATACAGAAAGCAAGGTAGAAACACTCGTAGCGTTCTCCATTTAACAATACTTAAAAAAAAAAAAAGAAAGAGAAGAAGAAGCAGGAAGAAGAAAGAAGAGGAGGGAAAAAAAGAAGGGGAAACTCTCAACGACCCTCTCTCGGCCAGCTACTCGAGCGCGAATCGAGCGTGACATATTTACTTCCGCTCTGGTTTTTGCCCGGAAGCGAGGAGCGCCTCCATAGCAAACTTTCCGAGTAAATTTCAATCGGTGATTCTTGCTCGATCCCTCCCCTCACAGTCTATGATTCCCAGGCAAATGGAGGAGTTTCGCAACCCTACGACTTTCCACTTCGAGAAAGTTATCCGTTGTGTCTGACACACACAGGCTGTTAGTACTTGCCCTGGAAACGATTTACGCGGGCGCTTCGTCCGGCTTCCGATTCACTCACGGTCTGTTTTTCTTTTTAACGTCTGATGTTTTTCGTTAAATAAAGGAACTATGGTGAATCGTGAACGAGAGAATCGTATTGATATTTGATTTGGTATTCGCGAGTTCGGTAGCAGATTTTTAAGGAAGACGTGAGATCGTTTATCACAAGTGTATGTTTTGCGAAGGATTTTTTCAGTTAAAAGATACACCGAACGTCTCGGTGATTTCTCTTTAAGAATACTGAATCTTTTCACTTGATTTATGACTATTGCTGTGTCGTAGACTTTCAGCAAATGATATATCAAACAGTCGTTGCGTTAAATCTCTCGTTGGTTACGACTTGAACATTGGATTGATGATAGATTGTGAATTCTCTTGCTTCGTGAACTATGCACTGTAGTTTATTCAAGTGTTCGTAGATGCTGTAGACGGTGATAGATGTGTGTTTTAAATGTGAGAGATAACTAGCTGAATGATAACTGACATCAATTCACTAACTGAGTGATTTTATTTTATTCTATAGTCTAGACATGGCTAGTGACACGATTATCAAATCAGATGAGTTTCTGGACACAAATACCTATGTATTACCTCGTAGTTTTGCCATATGTCAATAGCTATTGAGCGTTAAAAAACAGATTCAAGGAATATTAGATTGACGCAAATTGTTCCGCGGAATACCACCATAAACATAGCAGATTTTATTTTCACCCTGTCGAAGCATTTGTTTCATAGCGGCTAACAATCTGTACAAAGGAAGAAACCATCCAGCGTGCAGATGTCTAGTACGTTTTATGATACACAAGCTATTATAGAAGTCTCTGAATTCATTAATCCCTTAAGGAACAGTTTCTTTTTTCCTAAACATCGTGTACAACCTCAACAGCTCATTGGCCGTGTCATAAAACGTGAGTTTCTAAAGGGCTTCGGGGCCCAGCAGCCCCTACCTGGGTACTCCGCAAGTTCCAGGCCTGGCGGAAATTCCCATTATGGTTCTAAATGTTTAAACAACGAAGACCTTCATCGGTGGCAATTGGTCATTAACACCATTGACTAATACTGACAGCCAAACGGTAAAGAAAAATCCATATTCGGAGCTTTCACCCTTCCTAGGAAGCTCTGAAGAAGTTAGTCTTAGTCAAAATAGCAGTCTTAAGACACCAAGTCTTAAAAAGCAAACCTTGAGAAACGAGTCTTACCCAGAACACCAAGTCAAAAACACATACCTTGCTAAAACACATCACACTTAAGGCTCCGGGATGCACGTCCTTACGAGAGGTGCATTATTGCACTCCGTATCCCGTCATACACTCACACATACATTACCAGTCTCGCGTCAGTCACAATACTCGTTATTTGTTATAGTTCAAGTGCAAATACATATAGTTACTCAAGTGTTAATTCATTTCGACATAACCACTCCTACCTCGCTAACCAGTCGCAGGGAATCACCTAAATTCGCGGCGCGGTAGTAACTAAGCAGAGATTTACGACCTCTGCTAGACTTCGGTCCTCACCGCAAGTTTCATCGCGGACGCTCCAACACATACGAAACGTCGAATTTGTACCAACCTAATATCACAGATGGAGATTCATGTCATAAAGCCAATGCCTTAACGATTATTTCAATCTTCAAAGAAAATAATGTAAGATAGAAGTCCAAGAGCTCTTCACGAACAATTATAATCACATTCTGCGACAATCTTCGCTATAAAAACGCCCTCATCCGAGACACATCAGGCACAATGTCGCCTATACACGGGTCCAAGCATCTTCGATACCGTCTAGAGTCAAGCTTTGTCCCTGAAAAAAAAAAGGATGGAGAGAGAAAAGGGCGTCGTCTTCGAGCGAGAAATTCGCTCGAACGAGTTTCGAGACATAACCTTGACAAAAGCCTTATTTCGGGATCCGACTCTTTCTCTTTGAGAGGAGAAAAAGTCTCTTGGATCAGCGAAGAGAAGAGCATCTCGGTCGTCTCGTCGTGCTTTGTACCACGTCCCTGCAATCTACCACACGGCGCAATCTCTACTTGAATGCCCTCTCCATTTCCATTATTTGCAATGAGCTTCCCCTCCCCTCCACTTTCTCTCTTATCATACATATGTACATAGCTAGAGTGATAAAAAGTTCTTCATCTCTGTAACCAGCGTGCGATGCGTGCAACAAGAACGCGAGAATTCCTTGGTAATTCACATGGCGAGAATACAAATTGCCAGCACGATAACAGGAATCGCTGGCAAACTGAATTTTATTCACTGAAGAGTTGTCCCTTGTTTACGTATACTGAGACAGGAATTTTTGCTCTTCCTGCGGAGGATTTCTCGGTGGGATGAAAATAAAGTGTACTTGAAGGGTAGTACAAGGTGGAAAGTCGGTCGAAGACGTTCGAGAGTGAATTTTGGTCACTCTTTCTTACTTGCAATATCAGCAAAAATAATTTAATTGTCTGTTATTAGTGAGACACCCTGTGTGCAATACAGGTGAGGCATCTAAAACAGGCCACTTGAATGGCTCACCTGATTTTGGTCAATTACGATGGAAACTAATTTACGTCAACAAACCGATCGAACACTTTCATGTCCTCTCTGGTATGTCACCGCTTTAATTACTATGGATCGTAGAATGTGAACAAACATCCGTGTTCGATCAGCTCCTTGAAGTAAATTATCTTGAACGACTTCGAACGACCTTTGACCGCAGTTTATTTTATGCGTCTTACAAACACAAACCATATCACTCCATTTAAAAAAAAAAAAACGAAGTTCACTTTTGCATCTCCTCTACATCTCCATCCGCAAGAAAAGCTAACTATTGACACAAGATTATGTCCCCTTAAAAACCAAGCAAAATTGATCTGATGCATTTCTTTCTATCGCCAAAAACAGCCGAGTTGTTCAATTGATCTCTTCTAAATGCCTCACCCGGTATATTACAATACAGTACACACACCACAGCATGGGTAATTCCTGTTCAACCCCTCCTAACTTCCACTACACCGAAATGCGAGTATTCGTCGCTAATACGCAGAAATAATATCGAGACCTTTCGCGGAACGAGCGAAACATATTTCAACAAACTACACCAAAAGAAGAAAAAAAAAGCGAACAAACCGCACAAAAAGAAGCACCGGTACAGTGCAAAAATCAACGTCAGAACAACGAATCCATCATCCCCGTCAATTAAGCGTAACACAGAGCTGACAAGGGGAAAAAATGGCGGCTGCGAAGTCACGAGGTCTCCATAAGGATAGGCGTGACGAGGTGAATCCAGATGGGCAGAAGGGATAATCCCGTGGAGTTAACGTCAGTCATGGCTGAATTACGACGTGTGACGTAGCCCGGCCTATTTGCCGTAAATTATGATAAACTACGTAACCGGTGGCGCGATAATAAATATGAAATCGATATCGTAGGTATTCCAAATTTGCGACTGGCGGCGAGGAGGGAAGGGGCGAAGGGGGCGAGGATGGAAGGGGCGAAGGGGGCGTGCAACGCGAACAACGTTATCATATAATAACCTATTATCCGGGAGATATCAAAGGGGCTGTAATTGCTCGCGGGGGGAGGGGGGGGAGGGTAGTAGGGTGACCGATAAAATTAACCTTGTCCCGTAACCACGCTAATGCGACTGCGAAGTTTTAAGTGCGCACCACCCACCGACTCTGCGTTATTTATTGCACAGGGTTGCTTTAATGGACAACGACATTGATTCTAACAATGACTCGGTGAATTTATGGTGTGTAAACATCGCTGGATACTTCGTTGAGGGATTAACGAGGATTGTATTATTATATATGTGTATGTGCAGACAGATGATATGTGTCGTACGGGGTAATTGTGGATATTAATTGATGCAAGCGATACGAAATGAAAGTTGACGGATATTGTTGGTTTTAAGGTATAGTTGGAGACAGAAATATTATGCGTGTTATAATACTTTATTGATCATGAAAGATGTGGAGATATCTCGTGGAGTTAGCGTATGGCGTAGGTTTAAAAAATTTGAAGATTGAGACGTATTGTGAAATGTTTTATTAAATGTTTTTCCAATTTTTTTGCAAACATTCCTACGTTTAGGGTGGACAACTGGTTCCCTTACTACTGGACCTATGTAAATTCTTCTTTTTTTTTAATACCTTGTCATTAGGACAAGAGAAATGGTGAAAAATGTATTATAAAAAATCCTGCACTGCCATACAGAAACGCACAATGGCAAAAAAAGTATCTTGTGGTGCTTGCCATACTTATCCTGTCCGCTAAAGGAAAAAAAATTATAGGGTTGCATTTAAAAAACTGAAGGTGACTTTGATAACTTTGAAAAAATGACGTATAAAGTATCTATGTACTGCAATCAAGGTATTAAAAAAGAGAGAGAATTTGTATTGGTCCAAGTGTAATGGAAATAATTAAGATGATCAAGTTACGTTGTCCACCCTGCATATACACTTAACTAGCCACCTAATTATCTCCTGTACCTATGGCGGTACCAGAAAACATAATATACGTAATTAAAATGGTTTTAAAACGTGAATAAGATGGGAGACAAATTTTTTTCTAAATGCCATCTTTTCCGTTGTTTTGTACAAGAACGTATATATTCTTTCTACTGTATGTTGTAGCAGATATTGATACGCATTTAAACATGCATAATAATATGACATTAAAATAATCTTGGATTCTAAAGCATTAAATAAAATATGAAACTTCGTTTCATTTTCTACCATTTCTTCCATCAGAAAAATTTGCCTTCCATTTTATTCATCCCTTGAAATCATTTAAATTGCTCATAAAAATTTTCTCGTACCACCATAGCTAGAAATGATAATTAGGTGGCCTGTTTTATGAGACCCACCTTGTAAGTATATACAGGGTGTCTGTTTTATCCCAATACAGTGAAATATCTTTTAAGGAAGTGATGTTAGGAAAAAAATGTTTTAACAAAAATTGTTTGGTATGGAGGGGGGCGTTATGTGGTGTAAATATTTTTCT
>NW_017100618.1:226121-228612 GCF_001263275.1 Habropoda laboriosa
AAATAAAATTTACGTAAAATATATAAATAAAATAAATAAATATATGATGGTGGTGCAAGACGAATGATTTGACGAAGAATTTAAAGGAAGAATATGTTGTAAGGTCACGAACATTTACAAAAAAAAATGTCAAAGAGACCGTTAATCCATCCTGACCTTCGCAGAAGAAACAAAATTTCTCTCCACTATCCCTTACTTCTCCCGTAAAGTTCATATCAGAAGAAATCCACGCCCACGAAACAATTCTCTCTTACGACTCTACGCGTAATCACAGTGGGGTTAACCAGAAAAATGGTCTCGAATCCCCGTGAGGGGTGAGCAAGATCGCTGGCTTTAATCCACCCTCTGATCCCTTCTCCCCTATATCCAGCAGGTTGAAACACGGGGCAAAGGGCATTAAGGACAGTTTCGAGGGGTCGTTGCCACGTATGTCTGTATTATGCCGTGTTTGCCGGCGGATTACGAGAGTAAAGTACGCCAGTGCCGCGACACTGTTTGCGATTGCCACGTTCGCGGTTATTGGGCCGGCGTAACGTTTAGTCCGCGCGATTATGCTAAATTATTGTTTACAGGGGACCGTATCCTATACGTCTATTTGCCGTGGACTCTAGCCGTTGGCCGGTCGTTAACAGCCGGGTCGCCTGACTGTGCACGATTCCGTCGACGAGATGAAAAGCGCATTATCGTGAATTTATCACGGGTTAAAACAGTTCAACGGGTTATATGGAGGGAATTGCAGGTTTCTCGAGCTTCTTGGAAGATGTTTTATGGGTTCAAGAATGTTTCGACTGTGGATGCACTAATTCAGATTTGTACAGGACAAAGGGTTGAGAAAGGGTTAAGGATTTGCGAGGTGAATGATGGTTAATGATTGAAAAATTATGGGGTTCCTTGGAGGATATCTTGTGAGCTGAAAAATGTTTGGTATGTGGATAAAATAATTTAGATTCGTATGAGATAAAGGGTTAAGAAAGGGTTAAGGATTCATGAGGTGCATGATGGTTAATGATTGAAAAATTATGGGGTTCTTTGGAGGATATTTTGTCAGCTGAAAAATGTTTGGTACGTGGATACAATAAATTAGATTCATATGAGATAAAGGGTTAAGAAAGGGTTAAGGGTTTATGAGGTGCATGATGGTTAATGATTGAAAAATTATGGGGTTCTTTGGAGGATATTTTGTGAGCTGAAAAATGTTTGGTACGTGGATACAATAAATTAGATTCGTATGAGATAAAGGGTTAAGGATTTGTGATGTGAAAACTAGTTAATAATAGGAAAATTTATTGTTCCTTGGAAAACTTCTTATGGATTGAGACATGTTTCAACTGTGGATGCAATAATTGAGATTTCTATGGTACACAGAGTTGAGAAGGGGTTAAAGATTTGTGTGATGTATGATTAATAATCCAAAAATCATGGGATCCTCTGAAAGATACTTTGTGAGTTAAAAAATGTTCCATACGTGGATACAATAATTGAAATTCGTATGGAAGCAAGATCAAGGATTTGTGATGTCAATGATTATTCCCTGAAAGATATTTCGTGAGACAAAAAATGTTTGCACTGTAAATACAACAACGGTGTCTCTATTCGTTCAGCTGAAAATTTTCAATCTCGAGAGAAGGAAACAAAAATGACAATGCCCAATTTTCAATTTTTCAATCGTTCCGCTGCTACTCTCGTTCGTTACCATCTGTCTCTCACGAAAGCACGACGGCAACTATTAAAAGTTCGCCCGTAAAGTTGTCGGTCGCGAAAGATTAGAAAGATCCGTTGCTTGCTCCCTTTTTCCCCGTCGCGAACCTCAGAAATCCGGTTTGCAAGGTTGTCGCAAAATAAGGTAATCTTTTCGAAGCGGTAAAAGGGAGTACGAGGTTGAAAAAGAAGATTATTGGCGAAACTTGGGATACACGAGGGTGATACCGGTTCGCCTAGGAGAAGTTTGCCGCGAGTTGAGTTTATATCATTCTCTTGACTCGCCGGAAGAAGCATTGTAGGGAACAACTAGCCGGAGTAAAACAGATAGCACGGCGTGTGAAGAGGAGAAAAACGGTGAACGGAAAAACCGTTGGAAAAGTGCGGAGGTTCTAGCGCTGGAGGAAGTAACTTTGCTCTGAGAACGAGATAAACATATACAGAGAAAGAAAGAAAGAGAGAGAGAGGGAGAGAGAGGCTGAAGAATGGAAGCATAGTCGCGGTCTGAAACCACGAAATTGTTGCGTAATGCGGGATTACTATACTAAGTTAGTAACTAAGTAAAAGACAGAGGAAATGGGAAAGAGGAAATACGGAAGTTAAAAAGGAAGAACGGGGGCAACGTCACAGGATGGAGATTATACATTCACGGTAATGCTAACCCTGAAGAACACTTGTAAAATATTACTATTACAATAATTTAAAATAAACGATGAAATAAGGAGGAGTAGAACGTGGGATTAAAACAGAAATAAACCGGAACCGTCAGCGTTTCTAACCTGTAAGAACTTTC
>NW_017100618.1:228778-238621 GCF_001263275.1 Habropoda laboriosa
GTTGTTATATAAACATAGGTCATTTGGAGCTTTATTAAAAATTTATAGCAAGAATACTATGACTTACGGTTGCTATAATACAAAGTAGGAATAGATCAGCGATATTTACTATCTGAGGCCGTTAAAAATGTTAAATGTAACTTCTGCCAGTGGCATTCTTGTCTTATGTCATAGCAACCACAAGTTCGTTACCATTCCCTTCGAAGTTCGTATTTTTGTTATAACATTTTAATAAAGCTAAATGTTCTATATGTATGTATTTTTTTCTTTTTTACGTATATAGATAGAACATACTGACAAAGTTTGATCAGAAGGAACTGGGACACTCTGTATGAATTGTGAAGATTCTTCAACCCCTTGCTTTCTAATAACAAGTCACAATCGTGATGCACATAACGACCAAGCTGTGACGAAAGAAGAATTGTATTCGTAATAAGTTTGCATTTGAACGCTGACTTTAGCTTCAATATAAGCCTGACGATTATCAAATGTAAATTGTATATAATATTTCGACTTCTTGTTATTTAACAATTTATTAAAACAGTATACAGATGAGGCAAACATACGTGGCAACGAAAGTACGGTAAAGCAAAGGATTGAACAACACGGAAGAATATAATTCTGTTCAAACGTTAAGATACTATAATCCTCCTAATATAGATCTTAACAATGCAATAATTTCATTCCTACAATAACCTCAAGCTTCACGACACACGAAGCTCTCTCCACTACCTTAAATTCTACTCGTGTTACCATTACATTATACCAACAAACAAGAAAAATAAAACGTCCACGAAATCGTCTCAGAAAATTACCCCAATCATCCACATTTCAAGCCCTTTTCACTACCCGAGAAGGAAATCGCCGCGACCGCCAATTAACGCCGCAGATTTCGATCGAGTCACGCGATCCTCCACCATCAAACCTACATGTTCGTGACGAAATTACGAACTGGAACGACGAAGCTCGTTTCACGCGTTCCTATCGCACACAACTTCGGAAGGCTCGTTCATCCATCGGAATTATCGAGGTCCCACGTCGTTCCCCTCTTTTCTTTCACGAGCTGATCTCAGCCTCTTCTCTCAGTCACGTGTCTGGTAACCTCGTGCTATCTATTGATTCGCTTTCCACTCCCTTCCCCTCCCCCAATGTCCATCAGCCATCTATATCCATCCATTATGCATACCGCAAGAGAGGAAGAGCCTTGCAACCAGCGACTTACCTGTTGCCGCTGGAACGCGATGGGATCTGTGGAATTCTCAACGAACTTTTGCTGTCCCGTACAAAGGAACCAGGTGTACAAAGGACACGAAGGGATAAGACTGTGGTCTCGCGTTCTTCACGTTGCAAATATATCTTTGGAGCTTTTGGCGATTAATGCGGGACTGCTGTATATGTGTGTGGAAGTAGTTTTCGTTAAGGGTCTTTTATTATGTTTCTTTTGCATTTACAGCAGGACCCATTTGGGTCGAATTTAATTAACCCAAAATTACAAAATTATAAATTCAGAATTTGTATGTTTTTTTCTTTTTATCGTGTTATACGGGGGCAGCAGTAATTTTTTGATCGCGTTATACGGGGTTCTACTGTAATTGTGACACTTGTAGAATAGTCGTGTACCTCACCTTGGTTTGCGGTGCATACACTGCAAACTTAGATCGCGATGAGAAAATATGTATGATTTAGAAACGACGTCTGAAGAGAGCCCGGGAAACTGTATTTCTAACGTTGTGCATAAAACTCGGCTTGTCGTTTAGATTCAGTACTCGGACTGATGTTTGTCTGTTGATATTTGGAATAAGATTTAGTTGCTTTTCGGTTGGCATTTGAAATGATACTGCCTAGAATTTTTGGTAAAGGAGAAGAATCTGAAGTGCTGGAGGCAGAGGTAACTTTTGGGGATGAATAAGTGGAAAATATAGGATATCGGTTATTGGTCGCAGGGCGTTTCTTAGACAGATAGAGGAAGGGTAAAATTAGTGATGGAAGGATGAGGTGTCTAGTTTTTGGGAAATCCCGGTAGAAAAGGAGATCGGATAGAAAGGGAAGGAAAAGGCTACTTTGTAGAGATGTGCTAGAAGCCGAAAATGTCGGGTTGGGTCAGATCGAGTCGGGTTCCCCAAAGTATCTCGCGACGTCGGGATTCCTGAGAATTTCTTAGAGACTAGCTTAGAATGCGTATTATGAACGTATTAAAGCTAGTTCCGGAAACGTGATTCGGGTTCTCGAAATTCTCGGGAATCCCGACATTCTCGAGACGCGACATACTTTCGAACTCTTCCCGATCCGATTCGAGTATCTATAATATATAGTTTGGTCATCTATCTAAACTATCTAAACAAAAAGAAATGTTCCGTACGGAACAGTAGTATTTATTAATTTTTAATTTTCTGACTCTTTTTTTCTTCATGCCAATATAAACCTAAAACGGTGGATAAGATGGCCTGTAAGTCAAAATCATCGAAGTGTTGACAAAAAGCCTAATAATTTGAGGTTAGAAAATACCACAATTTTCAAAACTAAAACCATACCTTTAAAATAATTGAAAGTTATGGAAAAGTTTTAGGCTTATTTGAAAATTGTAAGCAGTAAAACATTTACTTTTTGATATTTTTTGCAGAAATAAACCCCCACACTATCGAGACAAATCTGTGGAATTGGTTTAATAATAAGATGTGAGTGATGGCGTGAATGAATTGAATATATCGTATGGTCTCGAGATTTGGTGAACGAGCGGATCATACATGGTAACTGGGGGTAAAAACATAAGAAGCGCGTTGTTATTGATATCGGAGAGTACGTACGCGAGAATTTATTGCGAGATATATTTTGAGAGGGACAATCAAATTATCATTATTCCTTTTACGTGTGTATTTAGTTAATGTTGTTATCAAATATATTCATATTTAACTTGTTAACAAGTGTTATACAACCACAAAATCACCATCTAGTAAGAAAGTATTTCGATTGTCCATCTCACACGATTGGCCATATTACCCTGACCTACCTTATCAATATCTGTTTTTTATAGTAGAATTATCATCTTATGAATTATCACCTTAAAGTGACCTTAAGTAGAAACAAACAATGCCAATGACCCTGGAATACATGATAACTGTGGAGAGACTGCTTTTCATCATCACCAAATTCACGTTTTTAAACCATATACTCTACCGTCCATAAGTATTCAGACACCCTATAAAACGGAATAACTTTTTTAAAATTGGGCCAAACGACTTGACTTTTTTTGAGAAGTTAGAAAGATTAGTTTACTAGATGACGTGTCCAAAAAATTTTGAAAAAATTGCAGTTTGTGGGAATCGCGAAGAAAATTGTAAAGGTCACGTTTTACAACTTTTTTATCTTAGCTCGTAATGAAAATTTAAAAAATAAGTTTTGCAGATCTATGTCAATTATACACACGCTGAAAGTTTCATCGAAATCGAAAGATGTAAGAATCTTCAGATTTATTAGTTATAGGCGTGAAATAGTGCGATTTTCACAATCTTTAACCGTTTGTAGCTCATAACAATGTTAACCGATTTCGATAAAATTTTCAGCAGGTATATAATTTATATAGATCTACAAAACGTATGTTTTAAATTTTCATCACAAGCCTAGATAAAAAAGTTGTAAAAAGTGACCATTACAATTTTCTTCGCGATTCCCACAAACTGCAATCTCTTCAAAATTTTTTGCACACGTCATTTAGTAAACTAATCTTTCTAACTTCTCAAAAAAACTCAAGTCGTTTGGCCCAATTTTAAAAAAGTTATTCCGTTTTATAGGGTGTCCGAATACTTATCGACGGTTGTGCACATATGTACATATAAACTCTTCTTAGTCATTTTCTTTTTTACTTTCAGTACCATCGGAAATTAATGAAATGCTCATTATAAGTAGAACACCCTATATACACATATAAGACATGAGAAATTTAAAATACCCTGTAGAGATTACTTCGACAGGAAGTGTATAAATACAAATATCACGAGAACTAGCATTGTTCGATTTCGAATAATCTTTTCCACGGTACGGTACAAGCCTAAATGCGACCCATCGGGCCATCAGACGCCATTAGCATGAATTAATCGACAATTGGTCGAACATTGCTGGGGTGAGTACGCGATTTCGTGCAACGAATTCAGCACGACACGCGCCAGATGGCTCGATCGTAACACGCGACTTATTACGTGCCTGGCGTCCATTAGCTGTGTCATTTAAATTGCAAACAACGCCCGAATAAGAGACAACAAAGTTTGATATCCCGGTAACTGGCGTCGTTCTATCGGCAACTTCCCCCGAATCTAAATGTTACCAATTACCAAACAGGGCCCAGGGCGAAACTTTTAACTCCGACTAAACTGGTGGGGATCCTTCTAAGGCTTTCATGTGCTACCCGGCAAACCGGTAATTACGTTGTATATCGAGTTAACGAGGTTTTCAGCTAAGAATCGTGACTGTCACCGGTTGCCACCGAGTATCACGAGAGCGAACGCCTGGTACCGGAGATACAATAGAGGCGTTGAGTTCTTTTTCCGTGGAATTTTTGGAGTGTCTAATTTCTGGAATTCTTCGAGTGTGTAGAAATCTCGGAAATTTGGGAATTTCTGTAGCGTCTGGAATTTCTGGAATTTAGGGAGTGCTTGAAAATCTGACATTATTGGTATTTTTGGAATGTCTGAAGCCTTTAGAGTTTCTGGAGACTCTGAAATTTTTGGAATGCCTGGAATTTTCGAAGTGTCTACAATTTTTAGAATTTGAAGAATTTATGGAGCGCCTGGAATTCCTGGAATTTCTAGAATTTATGGTATGCCTAGAGTTCCTGGAATTTGCAGGATTTTAGAAGCGTGTGGAGGTTTTAGAATTTCTGGAGACTCCGAAACATTTAGAGTGCCTGGAATTTTTAAAATGTCCGAAATCTCTGGAATGTCTAGAATTTCTAGAATGCCCGGAGTTTCTGGAATTTTTGAAATTTCAGATATGTGCGGAATTTCTGGAACTTCGAAGATTTGGGAATGTCCAATGCTTTCAAAATGTCTGGAGATTCTAAAATTTTTGCAGTCTCTAGAGTTCCCGGAATTTCTAATATTTCTCGAATGTCAGGACTTTCTGGAATTTCTCGAATCTCTAAAATTTCAACAATTTAACCATTTCCTCAATTTAACCTCTGAACCCAATTTTCATCACACTATACTGCGTGTGAATATTAATCGAAATTTTCCAAGCAATTTTGCGGTCAGCGTTCGGATGACGTTCAATGGTAACCAAGGTTCGATTAATTCCACGTTCTATCGGCATTGTGAAACTGTGCAAAAGCCCCTATGGTTAATGGCCGCGATATTATTTCGATGTCCATTGAGCGTGTCGTTCGATTACCAAACAGTGCTGCACGATTTTTTCTCGGGGTGTAAATATCGCAAGATTGGTAGTAACGCACTCGTGTAAAGTTAGAAATTTCCAGCGTGCCGATAGAACTGGAATTCCGCATCGATAGCGCACAAATGAATGGGTTAATTCGATAATAAATCAGAGGGGACCGGTTGTTCAGTGACGCGTGAATTCCATTATTAACCCTAGCAAACGAATCGAGCGCAATCATTGCTGTAACATTAACAGACTATAAAATAGAATAACTAACCTCCTACACCGTGTAGTATATTCTCTGTACACCCTAATTAAACTGCTACAAAATTCCAGCAATTGTAACCAAAATGCATTCTACATTATCGCAATAATTCCAATATATACGATGCACAGAAATACTACTAGGACACAATCTAAAATATTAAAATAATTCTAAATAAATTCCAATAGAACAGGTGTTTACCTGTACATACTTAATTCGTTACATTCAGAGAATATGACTTTGTTATTTGTACAGAATGAATCTTTTGATTTATATTATCCAGTTTTTTATATTATATTACTTAATTACGTTTTATATGATACCAGTGAACGGTTAAATACAAAGTAAAATTGTTATAAAATATTTAAAAGGATAATCAACAATTTTCCTTTAATTGTTGAATATAGCAAGGCAATTTTTTACTCTTTAGAACTAGTCGAAATTCTTCGAAACGACACAGAGGGTGGTCGAGACAATTCCACCGTGTCCCCCGAAACCGCTAATAGCAATTTGCCGGACGCGTAGATCCAGGTAGCGCGTAATTAAGCCTCACACCGTCCTCCAGAGCTCTATCGTTCTCTAAACGCGTTCCATAAACGGGAACCGGGCAGATTTTGCGGCAACGTTCACATTATGAAGCCGACAGTCTGACGACCGCGTTAGCGATCCTGTTCCACCCCCTAAAATTCCACATTTTTCCCTTTCACACGGTGGGGGCCATTACCGTTTTCTCAAACGGTCCCCTTTCGTCGTCGGATTAATTCGTCTACTGCACAAAAATTAGTCGAACAGTGACGCAAGCTTGGTGATATCGTTTATAGAATGTCGTTCGAAAATAATGCGAAAATTCTGAAATTCCAGAATTTCAAGGATCCAGCTTTCCGAAACTCTGAAACTTCGAAATTCGGAGATTTTAAAATTATTCCGAAAGTATTCCGTAACACTGAAATTCTGAAGATCTGACATTCCAACATTCCCAAATTCTGAAACTTTGAAATTCTGCAAACTTGAATTTTCGCAATTCCAAAGTTGCAGCATTCTGAAATCCTGAAATTCCAAAACTTATCGCGAAATTCTAAAATCAAGAAACTGCGATTCCGCAACCACGAAATCCTGAAATTAAGAAACTTCCTAGTATTCCCATCAAAGGCTACGAGAATTACATTACATTGCCCTAAAAAAAATTCTAAATATAAACAATTCGAAAGCGAAAATTTCATCGTCTTCATACGTCAAATTCCACAAACCTTATATTAAAATAATCTCCTCGAACACCAATATTCTCTCCACCAATGTAACCTATATCCAATCAATAACTGTTTAATTAAATTCCTGCCGCGGTCTGATAACATTTGTTTAGAGAAACGAGGGAATTTTTCCACGTCGCAAACGTTACTGCCAGAAAACTACCCATCCCCCGTTCTTCGAGCATCGTGTCGTTGTCTGTGAGGGCGGTCGGGGGCAATGCATCAACGGTTAATGAGCAAACTTTAATATTCTCCCGGCTTAAAACCCGACCAGCCGCCACCTATCTTCCAGAGACCGCGAGGCAACCCTTCACAGAGTCGCTGGAAACATACAGAGGTATGGGGGACGTGATCACACGGTTGCCATTATTGCAAGCTCGACAGACGAAGGAGGATACGAAGGTGGGCTGTTAGAACCATCTGAAGGCACGTTCTTTCACACGAGACTCGCCGCTACTTTCATTAATTCCGTGGACGTTCAATTAACGCGGGCCTGATATTCCTTCGGAAACTTTGGGCCAGTCCTCTGTTCTACCTGAAGCTTAATTGAGAATTGGGTGAAACTTCTTGGGTAGATAAAGGCTATTGGGGAAGTTTCTTAGAGACAGAATGCTGATGGATGTCTTACACAGAGAGAATTTTCGGAGATTTATTGAGTGGATTTTAGGATTTACTTGATAATTTCAGAGAAGGAATTTTAAATCTCCTTGGGGAAAGAGGGAAAATTATACTTAAATGTTTGGTACTGAAATTGTGTAGAATATACTTTATCTACATGTTTAAAATAAACAGGCTGTTTCATCAGTTATTGATATGTATTTTAAATCTGTGAATGTATATGAATTTTAATCTTTATTTATTTCGACAATATTATCGAAATAATTGCTTTATCATTACACAGAGTGTTCCACCAAACCTGTTACAAGCCGATATCTACGAACCTAATGATATCGAAATGAATCTTTTTTAAACTTCAAAAAGCAAAAGCGCAAAAGTGCAAAATTATAAGAAACATTTCAAGCAAAAGTTACTTAGTTTAGTAAAGACTATGTAAATATATAAATATTTACCCCATATTCTACCAAAAAAAATTGAAGTTACTCTCTGTTTCTAACGTTTCTAGTGGAACTAGATTTTTTTATTTACAGACTGTTAAAGGTCCCTTCATACAATGAAATTAAAAAAAAACCATCTCCACACCGTTAATATGTTCGTATATATCGGCTTGTAACAGGTTTGACGAAACACCCTGCATAATAAAGCAATTATACCGATAATATTGTGGAAATAAACAAACATGTAAATTCACTACCATTTGCAGGTTTAAAAAACATAATAATAAAGCAATTATACCAGTAGCATTGTAAAAATGTACGCAGACGTAGCTTCAATTTTTCTGTCATTTATTCCTAACAGTTCAAATCGATTCTGTCATGTGTAAGGCTCGTTGAAAGCGCACAATCGATTCGTTCGAGTCAGTCATGTGGTAGAGCAGAGCCTCGCTACTTCTTGCTGAAACCTAGCGCGATTTCCAGCTCGACTCTAGCTACAGTCTACGAGCCATCGATCGTGGTTAATCCGCCAAGTATCTCGTTACGGTCTAACACGATATTGACGTTCAGATTTAGCCTGCTACAGGCGCGAACACCTGTTATCGTAGAGGTCTTTTCCTTCATGTGTTAACTCAATTAGAGTTGGACATTCAATGATGGATCTACCGACGAACAATTAGAAATATCAATTTTCCGATAGAGAAGTTCTAAAGAAATTAATTTCTTCCAATTGTGCGTGGTAAAAGAATTGACATTTATCGTCAGGTCTGTGAGAAAAGGAACTGGCAAGTAGAATAAGTCAATGTATGGTCAGACGAAGAGAATATCTTTCAATCCACTTTTCTAACTGCTGCTTTGAAATTTCTGAGAGGTTTCTAAGAAATCTTATTCCACACTCCTGACAAATGCGCCACCATAAAGTATAATAATCGTGAAATATCTATTTCTCGAAAAATAAAAGGAATTTTTACTGAAAATCTAACTGTGGAAGTAGTATATACATGTACATAGTGCGACATTAGAATAATGAAAAATAGGCCACATAATTATTTTCTCTAGCTATGGTGGTATGAGAAAATTTTTATACGTAATTTAAATGGTTTCAAAGGGTGAATAAGGTGGAAGAAGAATTTGTTTGCCAGAAGGAATGGCAGAAAATGAAAGGAAGATTCACATTTGATTTAAAATTTTCGAGTCCACGTGTGCACACTTAATACGTGTCTACAACATACAGTAGAAAAAATATATACATTCGTGTAAGAAAAACGTAGGTGACCTTTAAAAACCCAGAAAAAAATAACATTAATAAAAAAATTTGTCTACCATCTTATACACCCTTTGAAACCATTTAAATCTCGTGACACCATAACTAGAGAAGATAATTAAATGGCCCGTTTTACGTGGCCCACCCTGTATGATCTACTAAATAAAAAACTGCGCCAAATAATTACTTGGTCCCTTCACCTCCAAATCAGCGGTCAGTTTCCTACAGTACCATTTCCTCCAGGTACAATCCACTTTACCCAAAAGAAGAAAATTAAGAAATCTCCCCCGGGGTGAGAAGTGAAAGGAGCCAAGTAAGCGAAGAATTAACGAATCTCGGTCACTTCGAGAACGAATATCGAGGAGAATAGCCAGCTGTCAGCGAGTCGAAAATTCCGTGGAACAAGCACTTCTCTAGCAAACGCTATCACCCCGACAATCGTCGTGGAACAATGAATCGGGAGGATCCGAGGCATCGAAAGGAGGACGTGTGAACACGTTTCGTTTCGCGACGAATAGCTCGGTGCTGCAATTTCAAGATGTACGCGTGACATAGAGGATGGCATAAAGGAGAGGGAGAGGGGTGAAACTGTCCGCTATTGGTGTTCGTGGCATCGTAAAGCGGACGTTAAGCCCGAATATGAAGCTTTTT
>NW_017100618.1:238661-239322 GCF_001263275.1 Habropoda laboriosa
ATGTGCTAACGACTAGCTGGGAAAGAGAAGGTGAAATTGTGGGGGGGTGGTTGGCCCTCCATGCCGCGTTATAACGATGATTTAGTGCCGCTTGTAATTACGACTGGCCACATACCTTTCCAACCAAAGCCAGGAAGAGGACCTTCGACGTTTTTCCTACTCTGTGTAATTCAATTTGTTACCCTGGATGCTGCAGATAAATCGCAGAGAAAGCCTTTGGAATTCGCCTTTGTCTTTGGACGGTGAAAATTTTACGTACGTTATATTGATATAGGACGCTGAGAAGATTTTTCGATCTTACGGGATTACACCACACTGAGGCTTCTGAAAATAGGTAAAAGTTTGGGAATTTTTTTCGTAGGTAACTACTAAATGAAAAAGTTTCAATTTTTTTAGAGGATGTAAACGTAACTATCTGCTTTCTTCCAGAATTTTTAGAAAGTAAAAATGTTACAAAATGGAGGAGTTATTGCGAAACTTCTTCTGCTAGAACGTCGATTGCTGGCCGCCATCGTCGGCAAGGATTGGAATGTGTGAATATAAATTTCTTGTTGATTTATAAACAAAAATGTATTACCTATAATATAGCGTACAATTTTTTCAATATGTCAATTATTCAATTTTTTTAGAAACGTTTAAATTTAATTTTCTTTGATAAAAG
>NW_017100618.1:239715-241505 GCF_001263275.1 Habropoda laboriosa
GATAAAAGGAGTGTTTTTCTCTTCAATCTGTCACCAGTTCCATAATAACTAAAATTTCTGGAAAATCGTACACTATATTGTAGATAATATATTTTTATTCCTAAATCACCAAGAATTTTTTATTTCAAATGTGTCAATTCTTGGCCGCGATGGCGGCTAAAAATCAATGTTTCAGCAAAAGAGGTTTCGTAATAAGCGAATAACTCCTTCATTTTGTAACAGTTTCTCTTTCAAAAATTGAAGAAAAAAGCTGCAAGTTAAATTTATGTCGTCTGAAAAAATTGAAGCTTTTCATTCAGTAGTTAACTTTGAAAAAATTTCCAAATTTTACCTATTTTGAAGAAATTTGTAAGAAAGGGTATAGCAGGATAAAATGGTCCAAGGTGTCCTTGAACCGATTTTACCTGGCAGTGCACCTGAAATCTGCGTTTTTCGACATTTTTTGGGGTTTTTGATTTTTTGCACTTAGGATTTACAACGAAAAAATCTGAAAAAAATCACAGCCATAAACAACCACGTCTGCAATATTCTAGAATTTTCTTAGAATTTTTGCATACCGTTAAATAGAGAAAATGTGATAAAAATCGATAATTAGGATTTACCCTGTAACTACTCTCCCGGTTGAGATAGGGGGTTGAAACTTGGTGTACGATGTTTTCTTTTGGTAAGCTATCTAATGATGCATTGCCAGGTAAAATCGGTTCAAGGGCACTTTTTACCATTTTATCCTGCTATACCCTTTGGTTTCGATTATTATTCATTAGTAAAAGTGTGATAATTATGCGAATTTTTTAAGTAGTACTACACCACCTTGAAATTTCAGTAATTCCTTTTTTGAATAAATGTACTCTGAATTTAATTTTGTGCTATTTGAAAATGTTCCATTGGTTCTAAGTAAAAGTATAAAATGAATCTAAAGAATTCATTTTAACGAAATCAAGATCGTCAAAATCGTCGGCCATGCGTGTGATCAGTCGGCAAACAAGTTTAATCAAAATAATTTCGGACGGGTTGGTACGCGTTGGTATTTCGCGTTTCCGGTGGATGGAAAGACAAGGCCGCGTTTGAATTCCGTCGCGATCGGACGGTACATTTGGGAAATGAAACCTTGCCCGTTCGAAGTCATTAATTCGTGGATAATAGAGCCGGTTCGATGAAATTTATCTGTGATTAAACAGGCTACAGCTTGCTCACTGACACGTAGAATCGACGAATTGATTGAACGGTATTTAGTTATTGGGAAAATGAAAAGCGAGCCTACGAATTGCTATTAATTGTGTGCTACGCTGAGCACGTGACATTTCAGAGTGGGCACTTCATTTGGTAGAAAAATTCGAGGAAGTACGTACGTGTGAAATTTCATTCAGAAAAGAGAAAGAAACAAATATCCCATAAACAGCCATTTAAAAAAATATGCCATAATAATGAAACTTTTATTATTTAGACGAATATTTAGACGATTATTTGCTCGAAAGTTCAGCAAATAATATCGGATTTTACGAAATAAACATGATAAACGCATATGAAATATGTACTTTTGCATATGTTATTAAAAAAATGTAAAAAATATGAAATATGAAACATATGCAAAATAAATAGTACATAGTTAAAACGCTCTAAAGGCTAAATAAATTTCTATCGAGGTGACACTTTATTACCAATTTTCTATAAAAACAATCAGTTATACTATACTTTTTATCAGTTACATGTACATACATAATAGAAAATAAAATAAAATATATGCAAATAAAAAAATCAAGGCGAGTTATTAGTCAATAAATTAAAAGCTT
>NW_017100618.1:241601-247154 GCF_001263275.1 Habropoda laboriosa
GTACTGCAAAAAAGTCTGAAGTGTTACTAAATCTACTAGCTAATTTTCACAAAACTCTAAATCTAAATCTACTAGCTAATTTTCACAACAGTTCTCATCAAGTCTAGACAAATTTCCTAATTTCCTAAAATTCTTAGATGGAGCATTAAGCTTTTCTAAAATATAAAGACAGTCAATCGAAGGACATGACAATAGTGAATAGAACAAAAATTCTAAAATAAAAGAGCAATCAATAATGTTATTCAAACTTTTTAAAATAAAGATTAAGTCTGACAAGATTATAAGCTGTTTCAAATTCATATTTAAAATCGGTAAAGTGAGGGAAACTAATTTCTGCATTCAAAAGGACGTATGAAAAATAGTCTGTGAAATCGTTGCAGCAGACACTCCGAAAATTCTGCATTCCAATTTCGTCGCGGAACTGAAGAAGCGTGAACGCAGAAAACGGATTGGTCGCACCTAACCGAATTCCGTCAAACTGACAGCCACGCACCACCTACCAAGCATACAATCAACACCGTGAAATTCTCGAGGATAGGTGTCTATGTTGAGATCGCTTGCCAACTTTTCTACGGCTGCCTATTCTCTCGCCAACCTTGAAGCCATCACAGCCTCGAACCACCTGGACCGTCGCCAAATCAGCTACCGAACTCGCCAGATTCGGTTTCATACGGTGATTCGAAGATATCTAGTCGACTTAGAATCCTCAATTGTCGAAAGCATACAAAGAAGAACTGTCTGAGACGTGGACACATTCGAGAGGAAAGAAAACCTTAATCTGATGTGTGAAGGAAATAGAATTACGTTTATTGTATCCCAAAAATGATAAAGAATGTATCACGACGAAGGAATCTTGTGTTTATCCTTATTCTTGGAGCGACTGTTGCTTCCCCGTAACGAGAATCGTTGCACTGGTAATTTACACGGTTTAACTGAGAAACAGTTCTCGTGCACATACAGCGACTTGGAAAAATATTCCGACACTAACGAATCAACCATTAAATCTACATAAAGTCTATAATTTATTGTTTAATCTGCTTGGACACTCTGTTACTTCGAGTAAAACATAACAGTAATAATAATTTTCAAATAGAACATTCAAAAGGAAGTGTACACTCGTGCATGCTCTTCTCACTATTCTAATACTTTTCGGAGAAGATACTGTTGCGACCTCATGGCAGGCAACCCTATACCCCCCGTGGACGTACCGGCGCCATAATCGAACAATAGACTCTTCACTAGACCCAAAACATTTGGGGCCATAAACATTTCGTTACTGGGGATCGAGTTTGTTTACAACAAATTACACACCTGCGAAACAAGAACTATTGTAAGACTAATGCACGCGACACAGTCACGACGCGGAACGATCAGTTTTCCGAAGACTCGCCCGAGAGTCTACTCAAGCACAACATCAGACTCGATCAAGAGTCACTTTTCAATCCGGTCATCAGGATTGATTTCCAATTGACCAGCGTCTCGCTGACCGTCGCGAACGAGTGTACGCAGGACTTACGACCCTACTAAATTCTATAAAGAATTGCGGTGCAAGGGACGCAATAGATACGGAGAAGTGCTTAAGTTAAGACACTCAAATGATTACTTGAATGTTGAAAAATTCTAGGCATTTTGGTGTTAAAGTTCATACAATCCTTACTAATTTACTGTTAACGAATTTAAGGATACTGTTTATTTGAATTTTAAACAATTTTCATTCCTCCTTCAAAAATCCGACATATCATATTACATGACTTAATACTTAATTTCCTTCTTATTCTTTTTATGCAAGTTGAATAAGAATCGATGTAATAAAATATTCATTGCTGTATATCGAATATGGTTCCCTTCGTACGAAGTAGAAATTATTATTACACGTCTATCGTAAGATTCAATAACTATGCCATACATATTATAGTTATCGCAGTTTGCGTTACAACTTCTACTGAACTTCACCACTCATCGATACTTCTTCTCGGCAAGCTATAACTACACCATACCACCACTTGGTATCTTAAATTCCTCTTAACAGTCTCTGCAACGTGGAACTTCGACTTCTTGTTCGTCGCAAGATCTGCGCTTCGTTAACGTTTACATTAACTCACCGCGAAGTTATAACTGAACCGCCATTTCGGATCGAGTTCTTGCCTCGGTGGCGAGGCGTTTTTTGCTCCCTTGGTCGCGCGAAAACTTTCCGCCGGCACTCGTCGAGTTTCAGTGAAATAGCAAGCATCCGCTCCGTTGGAACGAATAAAGGGGCGCGTTCTGAAACAACAACAACGGAAAGGAGAACGTCTTTCCGTCTTCGAGACGAATTCTCATTCCGTTTCGACTAGCGACACCAAGACATCGCTCCATGTCTCGAGACACCGGAGAATTCGCCTCGCCCCGTCTTTGTGCCACGCGAGGCCTTCCGAATGCCTCAAGGAAAACGTGTGCACGTATTTTCCACGCTGGAACGAAAATTCTGAGGCGAATAGCGAACGTGAAAACGCGCAAGTGGCTTTTTTTTTTTTTTTTTTTGGAGGGGGCAGAGACACAATTCGTCTCTCTTTTTCAAGTATATTTGCCTCTAAAGACACCTCACTCTCACGGGAAAACTGTGACAAGTTGAAAACGTGACATTTTTTGAGGAGAGCGAAAATGAAATTTCTGTTTGAAAAGTTACTTAATTACAGCATTACGAAAGGTACTGTAACTAAAATTTACTCACTTCGTGTATTGTAGTTTAACTTCTGATGGGAAATGTACGTATTAGAGCATAGTCAAAGCAACAAAATGAAAATTGAAAATTTTTTACTTGTGAAACTTTTGTAGTGGGCCTGGGATATGCTAAGAGGCTGTTGTTGGAATTACGATCTTTTTTTATTTTACTTAAGTAATTTCTGATGGAGCTCTGAATACATATTGGTGATTTAAATATTGTCTGATCAGATATAGGTCTGTTCTACTTTTATACGTAGGACGTTCTGAGTATCGTGTCTAGATGTGTTACATTTGTCTGTCTGATTAGAAACGATCAAATACTACTTCACTTACTGGTAAAAGGAACACTGGAATTATAATTCTCAGATTTTAATGAAACTCTGTAAATCGATAAAGAATCGAATGATATACTATAGTCACGTTCAGTTGTACGTGTCTGATTAGAAACGATCCTATACTACTTCACTTACCGTCAAAGAGAACACGTGAAATGTAACTCTCAGATTTTAATGAAACTTTGCAAATCGATAAAGAATCGAAAGATGTACAATCACGTTCAATTTTAAGTACAGACACTCAATAATTTATAAATTATTTAACAATAAAACCTGAATTCATTCGCTGGTGTAGTAAAAGCACTGGACCTTAAAAATGAAAGGTTAAATCTTGCAGTTTGCTGGCACAATTGCTAGGAATATAATTTGATAAATAAAGTATTCGTGATACGAATTTTCACATTGAAGTAAAATTTCTCTTCTATCCAGTCTGTTTCAATTTAACTTCCGTATTACGTTGTCAGAAGCCTGACATTCCGCGCACGTCTGATTATTCGTAATCCTATTCTCCTTACCATGCTTGAATTTTTATATTATACGATTCAACTTAATTTCTCGTTTAATTTAATCTTCGTTTTTTTCTATTTATTTGTAACTATCTGTCTATTTTATTTTGTATATACACTAACGGCCAAAAGTTTGGAATCACTGTGCATTGCAAGTTACACAAAAATTCCCAGAAAAAGGTCAGCAGCTTTAAGAATTTTTTAACGAATTTTGTATCGTTCAAATCAATCGATATGAGGTAGATTGCTATTTATCTCCACAATATCAATATCAAGTCTATGAAAAATTAGTAGCAGATTCAGTACTGATGAAAATTCGGAGGTGATTCCGAACTTTTGGCCGGTAGTGTATGTTTACAATTATTTCTGTTATACGTTCATATTGTTCACTAAATTTCTAAAGATGCACGAAAATAAAACTGTTGCACAAATACTCGTGAACGTTGCTCCCCGTAAAATTAAATACCCAGATCGCTTAAATATAGTGTATGTACATGGCTCGATACCCGTGGAAATAAGTAAATAAATTACACACATCTCGAGCATGCCCTCTATCAAACTATTCTACATCGCAAAAATAATTGTCTACCCTACGTTCCATCTGCAAATATTCCTATTCCACTTCCCTATAACTAAAACCCTCGATATTCTATTTATCCAATCAAAGGCAACTCCGTTTCACCAATCTGAATTCCAAGGCGAACTAATTGGCTGTATACCCAACTGAGAAATTGAAACTTATCGATCCTTCGATCAAGAGGCGTCAACCTCTGCAAGCACAGAGATCACATGGGGTGGGGGGTGCAGGAAATCACGTTAGACGATGCCCCTTTGGCGAAAGTGTAGCCTCGTCGAGGGAGTTAGATCGTAGCTACATACATTTCGTGTACCCAAAGGCACTGACTCGCTCTTGTGCAACGCTTCCATTTACGGATTATCGTTACTCTGGCCGATTACAAGCGGAGAAGGGGATCTATACAGTTATACGTTTGTCTGCCCTATGCGTCAGTTGCACGACACACGCACACAAAGACACATATACACTGAAAAGTCGCGAGCTGCTTGTGAGATTACGTTATTGTATTTCGACGATATGCGATTCAGAGGCAGAACGACAGGAGAGCTGTTTTCATAGAAAATAACAACGGACGATAGTGATTTACTGCGTAAAACAGGTCATCTAGTCATCTTCTCTAGTTGTAGGGGTACAAGAAAATTTTGTACACCTAATTTAAATGATTTCAGAGGATGAATAAAATGGGAGACAAATCTTTTTATAAATGCCATATTTTTCTGTATCCTTTTCTTTTCAAAATCACCTATGTTTCTTTTACATGAGTATATATTTTTTTGTACTGTATTGTGCATTTAAACATACATCAAAACATACATTGCATCAAAAAATTGTGCTTCCATCTTATTCACACTTCGAAACCATTTTCATATAAATTACTGTAATTATCCCTATAAATTACCAAATTACATATAAAAATTTTCTCGTACCACAATAACTAGGTGGATAATTAGATGGCCTGTTTTACGTGGCCCACCCTGTATATGATGAACAGGTGTCTGACCATACGCAGGACTATTCTACTGGTTTTACTAATGCCGTATTTGAAAATCGTTCCTTCGTAAATTGACTTTAAAAAAAATTGTAGATTTGTGGAGAAGTCTAAAGAATTCTTTCAGTTTGTTATATTAATTAAATAGGGTATTGACAAATGATTGATAGTAATTATCAGATCATTCTGTAAGTAATACGAATACTCCACGAAAGTGATAAGCAACCCTTGGCTCGTCATTTCAATCTAAACAAGTGATTTATATTCTCCTTTAAAAATTAATCAAAATGTTTTTCATTGTTGTCAACGTTGAAAATAAAAAATTTGGCTCTATAGATCGACAACTTTTAAATTAATACATTAAATTCTTTAAGGTTGTGTTTGCAGCGACTCGTACGAATTATTGACTTTTCAATTCTGACTCACTGCAAAAAAAATTGTTCG
>NW_017100618.1:247219-256591 GCF_001263275.1 Habropoda laboriosa
ACCAAATTAGAATACATCAGTGTAGGAAAAATAGTAGTTTATTCCTCTTTTCTTTTCCATTCACTGCTCTCGACTGGCAAATATACAAAAATAAATGCATAACTTTTATGTTTTTCTATAACTATTCTTTCGATACTTTTCGATACCCTCGAGAAATTTGAGTTTCATTACATTAAACACATTGCAAAGGAATTGCCACGAAATTTCTAATTTTGTCTAAATCTTGACTCTGAAATTTATTCCACGCAAATTGTCACAATCGACAGATACTTTTCGTTAATCGTTGTTCCCCCGAGGAAGATTTGCACGATAACGGGTGTACCGTCTTCTCGATCCCGACTATACGCGATATACGCGCCTCTTTAAGCACTTGATCCACTAAATCCGAATTTGTGACTATACATCGGCCCGCTGGAACTTCTGTTCAAGATACTTCAGCCGAAAACGGGTCAGGGACTTGCCGGTATAAACGCGAGTAGCACAATTGGGACATCCGAGGATTACCATTTACCTCTTTAATTACAGAATTAAAGCGGATGGTAGATACTCTTCCGTCGACTGGGGACTACCGCCCACTTTTTCTCTCTTTAAATACGACACTCCCTTCCCTCCGCGATCTCGAATCTGATTTATACGCGAAGAATCTTCTAATATTTCGGAACAATCCCTCGTAATCCATTGTACTAGCCATTTTTATCCTCACCTTTCATCCCTATTAACCCTTTTATTCCTCAATTCCATTATTCAACAATGTTTCGCGGCTTGAGAGAAAGAGAGACTTGAAAGAAATTGTGTTATAGAATAAAAGTGTAATTTCGCTGAATTCTTCACGTTTTAATCTTCATTTACGTTTATTATTCTTGAACATTGTATTAAAGAGTATTTTACGATCTTTCATTATTAAACACGCGTAGAAATTCTATTACTCCTACGCAACTATTTTATTTCAATATTTGTACACCTTCAAATAAATAATTTCAATATTTTATTAATCGTCTGTGTTAATCATTTTCCATATAAGGTAGAACTGGACTTTCCAAAAAGAAAGAATTTAACTTGAAATGAAATTCAGTGTTCCTCGATACAATTATCCTTTCAAACGTTAAAAATACATTTTCCAGAAAAAAGCAATTTAAACCTTTACACTCGATAAGCAACTCTCGCTCGTCAGTTGGTTTAATCCACCAACTCGAATAGCGACTGAAAAACGAAATTAACAGATACGTTGCGATGCAACAGAGTATCTACAGACCTACACCTCTCACATATCTGGTGAATTCATTACCACTAGGGATTTTAATGGTGTTAAATTTACCCCTATCAACGTTATTAAAACCTGAGACTTGAATCATTTCTGATTTATTATATTATTATTATTATACCCTTAATAAAGGATATCGATGAATAAATACGCTCTCACAAATTGTTCACACTTTTGGGAAGTCTTTTCACAAATTCGGAAATGTTTTCACAATGTTCGCTTCTATCCTAATTTAAATAAGCATAACTCCGCCAAAAGTTAACATATTCATTCAAAACAAGAACCGCCACAATCGATACACTGTTATCAATGTTTCACAAATTTATTTACACTATCTACAGAAAACTACGAAGTCTGGAATCAACAGAGTTGATCGTACATTGTAGATTATTTGAATTCGAAAACCGACAGAACTTTCCCAACAACCTGATAGTTCGAGAGAACCAACTTTCAACGAACTGTGACAAGATCTGCTATAACATAAAAATACACAAATTATTGAAATAAAATAGTTACATCTGTTAATACATCTACAACTCATTTCTATGTTAGTTTCAAAAAATGTCATCAACTTTTCAGCAAACAAGCTCCGATTTGCTACTTCCCGGCACAGCAGAAAAACTTTCAAGTGCAAAGGGTTAACATTCTCAGTTCTCATTAACAGTGAAACAACTGCACAACCCATTCCTCTCGAAACTATACCTTCCAAAAATCAACCTAACTGTACGATGCTCGACTCGTGAACGAGACTGGTTTCAGCTCGAACTCGGTGTTAGGTTTCATTCAGCAAAAGTTTATGGCACGATCGCACCTACAGGCTGTTTTTGAGATTAGGATTTAATTTACTGTTTTATGCTTTAACGTCCATCCTAGCGAAGGCCGGTAGAATCACTTAATTAGAGTTTTTTGCCGCTTGTGCCTTTCGCGCTCAATAGGTTAAGAACATGCCATAAACCACGAGTTTTCCGAAGGGTACAATTGTTTGTAACGGTCCGCTGGCCGATGAGTCACCCGGAGGAATTTCCCGAATTATTATAAACATTTGGTTACCCCTTGGGATCTTCTCCCACTCCACCAGGGTAAAGCGCGCTAAGGGCGCACTGGAAGGAGTTGGCGAGAAAATTAAGCACGTTGATTGGCGATGAATACTAGAAAATATTCACCAATCAGCGTATTTTTCAAGAACCACCACTCTCGAGGGCGAAGACGAGCTCTCGAGAAGTCAGAATCATTACAACCATCAGAGCAAAAACATCTATCAGTCAAACTAGTCACTTAGTTTTTACATACAATAAAAATTACACAAAGTTAGAAAGGCAACACGCATTTGTCCATTTTTAATCAGTCGGCTCATAGTCGGCTCGGTTAGTATCGTTGCGCTCCCGATGTGTTAATCCCGAAAGGGCGAAATTCTAGTAGTTGGTGTGGTGATGGTGAATAAGAGGTTTCCCTCCGTAAGAATATTTTTGAACTCATTTATTTGTGGTGGTGAATAGGTATATATTAGGTCGGTGTATGTTGTGATTGGTTGGACGTTGAAGGTGGTGGAAAAGAAGGTCTCGAAAAATGCGGAGGTGCGATTGGATATTAGGAAACTAGTGGAAGGAGAACGGGAGGGGGAAGGTGGTGTGCAAAAGTTTAAATAATTTGGGGAAAACCCGGAAAGGGGAAAGGGATAGGAAACATGACCAGGATGCGACTTGAACTGTTTTATGATAGGGAAGGAATTTGTTAGGGGCTAGGAAGACGGCTGGAAAGGACTGTTTATTAATTTATGATGTGTTACTACCCGGTGGGCTGCGCGACCGGACACTAACGTTACTCGTACTCTCTCTCTCTCTAAGAACCGAACCCAAGCCTCTACAAATGAACAGAAGAAGCTGTGTAAAATAAAAAAAAAGCAGCAAAATATAAACCCGCGAATTGAACGATCCTTCCGATTAATCGAGCAAGAAGACACAACAAGGAGCGAGAATCTCGTGTTGGTGACCAACATATTTCGCATTCACGATTATTCACAGAGCACAATACAACCCGCGAGGGCAATTTCCGCGATTATTTGCCAGGCAGGAAAATATTTTGCCGCTCTGGGGCACGCGATTCATCAAACCGTTTCAAAATCAACCGTCGCGAAATTTAACATTTATCCCCTGTCCGGTTATAAATCTCCCGGAATCGTCCGGCCGAATAATACGCGGCCACCACATCCTCGCATTATCGCCGCGAAATATTGGGATCGATGGTTTTTCGAAGCGTCATAGAGCTCGAACGATTGGCCGCGTCGATTAAATTCCGCTTCGTTGAAAATCCAACCAGCCGCCTACGCGATTCAATTTTTTTTCCGTCACGCTGCTCGTTACCAGATAACCGGGTCTCCTTTGAAAAATTACATCGAAAAGGGACAATTTTTCATTTCTCTCCCTGTTTTTTTTTTTCTCTCCTCGATGCTTTTCCCTCGTCGGCCGTATCATCCTTCCATAGTTCGAACCTACTGAGGATTTATTTTCGTTTCGTTTTTTGTTAATAATTGCTCTTTCAAGAGAATGTTTTTTTTCGGGTGAGTGAATAGAATTTTTGCTTATTGTTGTGTTACACGCGTTCTTTAATCCTTTAACCTATGATTTCTTTTCTGACTGTGCATCTAAGCGTCAGCCATTTACTGTTTCAGTATTGTGTCAGGTAACAAAAGCTGATGTGTTACAGATTAATTACATTTAGTAAACCTCGGTGTTACGAATTAAAACGAAAGTTAGGATTACAATTCATTTTTCACACTAATATAACTATTTTCGTCACAACTTGACCAGAATCTCTGCCACGAGTCTGACGCGTTGTTATAGGTTAAGGGTTTAAGGGCATACACCATCCTGAAGCGTTTAAAAATACATACGTAAGCTGCTAAATGAAAAGTCTCAATTTTTTCAAAGGGTATTTGGATAGGACCGTACTTTTCGCAACGCATGTCGATTTGTAGCCCTATTGTCGAGTACCTGTACTATGTTACGATTAAGAGTTTAGCGTATTTTACCATGGAAATCGCTGGTATCTGACCGGAATACTGCTGTCTTACGAAAGTGCTCCTGAGAGTCTGACAAATCGGAATTTCATTCAACCTACGTAGGTGCAGCTGTGTTAAGTTAGATTCAAAAAATTCCGCCATTGGTGTGTTCTTTCACCTCCATTGAGGAGGCTCAAAAAAGTCATCAAAGATTCAGTGTTCTCAGAAAATGAAATAAATTTATTGCAATGACTTTTGGCATTCTGCACTCTGTACTCTGTTAAATTTTTCCTGTAGAAGTGCCTGTTTCGTCTCACGTAGGACACAATAGAAAAACTGACAAAGATGAACTAAGTGATCCTTTAATTCCATAGAATAAAGTCTTGTTATAGAAATATTTTTGCAAAAATAATATTGAAGAAAGAAAGAGCGTACATTTAACAGGATAATTTTGATTCAACTGAATTTCTCGTGTAATTTAATATTCTTCTTGTTTGTACATATCGATAATTTGCCTTCTCTCTGTCTGTTATTTTGTACACGAATCCATACCGGTGGAAATAAATAAATAATTTTAATAAGATTAACACAGTTCGTCGCTAAGTTCGAACCAGAGGAAAGTTTGAAAAAGTAGAATTTAGATCTCGAAGTATGGAAAGTTTCTTCCAACGACGTTCTAATATCCCTCCACGGATATGAATTGAATTTTCGTTGGTAAATCGTATAGGAGCCAGGCAGCGTGTTTTCTCGCTCGTAAAAAGACCATGTTTGTTCACCCTCGGCTGACACCAAGATCTGCGTCCCTGGAGGCACGAAAAGGCCGCGAGACACGAGAAGCTATCTGTTTCGTGCACTCGCGTCGCTTTGAGCTTTTGGATCAGCCCATTGCCACCCTAAAAAAAGGCGAATAAAATTTCCTACCACGACTCACCGACTTTTCCGATTTCCATGCTGATTTTACGTGATTTCATACCTTTTAATTTATCAACGACACAAATTCACCATATACAGCTATAATATACATATCTGAGAAAAAATTTGATTTTAATTTTTCTTAGTTTTGAGTTCTCCAATTTGATCGATATAAAATTTTACAGAAACTTGAGGTTACTTAAGGGGTCATCCTATTGTGACGACTGAAAAGAACTTAATTTTTCGGAAATTTAAAACAAAGCAAGTGCTACACCTGTCCTTTTGCAAATTTGTGTGTTTATTCTAGGGTCATTTGAGAGCACAAAAATATTTTTTATGAGTGAAAATATGCATTTGTTGTGAAATAGGAGCACCGTGAAGAGAGCGCCTTGAAAAATATCCTTCGCGATGGCTGACATGATATCAGACGTTGTACTTATCCAAAATACAAAATGCGAACATATTCTTAATCTGTAGAAGTGTGACTATAGTCTGAATTAGAATAATAAAAAGATATTAAAAAATAAAGAAACGGCAAGGTTTCGAAGAAATTGCTTTCGATTTTAGCAAAAAGATGATGGTTTTTTTTTACCGCAAAGACTGAATTTTGAAAATATTTGAACAATTCTTGTTCAGGCGATAAAGCAACATCTGCTGAATATACCTGACAAGTTTGGAGTGAATCGGACTTCTGGTTTCCTGGTAATCATGTCAGCCATATTCAAAAACGCGTTTAAAGTTTTAACTATAGCTTAAGTCTATATAAAACCGCTTCCTTCGAAGGCATATATCTCTGCCAATATTAAGAATTAAGCTTTAAAACTTCCTGGACATATTTTCGAGATGTTAAACTATAAGAAAATGCAAAAAAAAAATTGATTCTTTCAAACTATAACAGTAAGAAGACCCCTTAAATAGAAAAGGGTTGAGGTAGAAGGAAAAACAATTCTAAGCAAATCCAATAGAAGGAATTAACAAACGTGATTCATTACATGAGTAATCTCAAACAATTAATAAAACCATTCATTCGAAATCTCATAGAATTGATAAAAACATTAACCTGAAATCTCACATAATTGATAAAAATATTTGTTAGGTTTTCTGCAGAAACGGTTTATGGCACGATCAACCGGGAACGGTTATTTTTGAGTTGAGGATTTTCGTTTATTGCTTGCACAGGTCTAATTACATCCTGCGAGGGGCACTAGAATTGCTTTGCTAGATTTTTAGTAATTTGTGTCCCTCGCGCTCAATAGCCTACGAACATACCATAAACCACAAATTTCCAAACGGCATATCTGTATGTAACGGTCCGCTTGCCGATTAGTCACCCGGAGGAAATTCCAGATTTTTGGGACTTTCCGCCCACCCCTCGCGACCGTCTCCCACCCTTCCAAGGTGACAGCGCGCTAAGGGCGCACTGGAAGGGCGGTAAAGACGATATTAGACATGCTGATTGGCAAATGCAGTCGTTAACCATTAACCAATCAGCGTGTCCCAACGAAAATCCCTGTCACGGACGTCCGAGACGCGACGTCGGAGAGTGAGAAGTCGAGTATCTTTCAACCACCACGAACAAGGAGAACCAAGGAGCAACCAGCTCACATCACGCGATACCATAGATCAGTTTTTACAAGTCCCAATCATTTGGGTGGTCCTTCGAACCAGTATCTAGACGGCACAACATCGTGCAAACATCCACAAAGCTCGAAAGTTCATCGCCACAACCACGGGCATTAACAATATCCATCTGAAATTTCATACAATTGATAGAAACATTCATCTGAAATCTGACACAATTAATAAAAAGAGCATTCCAGGACGTCAATAACTTGAAAAAACATTGCACCGACCCAATGATCTAATTCAACCCCCACAAAGACCCTTTCTCCATTTAACTAGGCCATAAGGGTAGCCCAAACGCCATCAAAGGGCACAGAAATGCGTGTACGCTCCTCGTAAGCACCACCCTAACCGCGTACTATCCCCTACAATGGGGATAAAGTAACCACGAAACTCGTACCAGCATTACACCGTGGCACAATCGTCTCCTATCTCTTTTTTTTAAACCTTTCGCTGCGTACAATGTACACTGCCGTTCATATTCTCAAATTTCTCATTTACACAAATTAACCAACAGATATGGTAACATTTTAGACGTTTTTTGCAACACAAATGTCTCTCTTAGAAATCGAACTTTTAATCTGTTGCCCAATAACTCTGTTCGATTTCCTCACAAATCGTGCATATAACTGTGGGATTTTGCTTTCACTCTTCTGCTTTTTCTCCAACACACGCATCCACACACACACACGCCGCGATCGGCTTGACAACCTATGCTATTGTCTAAACAGAAACAAATGCGCCACGCACGATCGTCTTTCATTCGTTCTTCCTTTCCAGGCCATTCACACCAACTCTCTCCATTTCCCCGTCTCTCCCCACATTCACTCTTTCATACCAAAAACCCCACATAACTATGAAAATAAAATAGTTTATTTGTTGAAATAAGTTTCCAATATAGTATCTAAAAATAGTATTTTACGATATTTCAAGGATATTGAAAATAGAGGGGATTTATTTTGAAATATTTTATTTATTTTATTTTCAGTTTATTCGTAATTAAGTGAGTAGCCTAAGAGACGAAAATTTTGAGCAATGTAGGTACTTCGTTACATGCGAATAGTCGTACTTGAAATGAAAATAAACTTACTTTGCCAAATATAATAATTTCTTGTGTTACAATATCATTTCCTTTCTGAACTTATTTTCACTGTTAAAAAAATATTTGAAGTACACATTTGAAATACAAAGCTAAGATATATCATTTTATACTTGAGATTATTAACCCTTTGCACTCGGAGGTCTTCTGGCTGTAAAAAGGGTCGCGAATCGGATGTTCTTTGAAATTTTTTTAAACTAACGTAGAAATAAACTGTATTATTTTATTTCAATGTTCGATGTATTTTTTATTTTACTATGGCGAACAAATTTATGGAGATCCATAGATCTTTCTGTCGTGATTAATGATTTATCAAGCGACAATTGCTTAATGTCGCTTCTCAGTCGCCGCTCGATTGCAAAGGGTTAAAATAAAATTTTATTCGCCGATATTTCGCTTCCTATTTAAAGTAGCATTTTACGTCAACCATACAGCATCTACTATTTAAAATGGTATTGCAAATATTTTTTCTATAAATTTTACTCAGCTCTGCTTACTATTCAATTTACAACCTTGTTCTAAGTGATCTGTCTCAACGTTACACGCTGAATTTTCTTCATTTTTGCATCTCGACAACAAGCATCTCGATAGTGAATTATGTGCTCATCGTGTTTGGAATCTTCTCGAACCAACCCCATTTCAGATTCTGCGGTCGTGCTCTTCCATGACCGGACTTGAAAGGCGCGAACAAAGCTCACGTCGCGAATAGTTGCTTAATTCACTTTCGATTCGCTACTTGTTGCGTTAATTCGACAAACGGACAAACCCGGAGGAGGCTGCTCGTTTCCGGGAGAAGGTTAACGAGCATCGACAACTCCGAGGGCTTCGTTGTGGCTTGGTTTGGAACGTTGTGAATGGTGGAGGGACCTGTTCGAGATAAGCTGTGGGGATTAGGGGCTTCAGTTTGTCTTTGTTAGAGTGATGGACGGGATGTTGCTTTGTCGAGAGTGTTTTTGGAGAGTGAATTTCGTGTTCTTAAGGGACTCTTTGACACTTGGGTGAACACAGCGGAATATAATGAAAATTGGGAGTGAAAAAGTTAGGTTTCCGAAGAATGAAGAAGTTTGATATTCTTTGATACTTGGGCGAATGCAGCAGAATATAATGAAAATTGGAAGTGAAAAGTTAAGTTTTCAAAGATTAAAGGAGTTTGACATCCTTAGAAGGATTTTCAAACTTTTCTGAGCAAGATATGAATTTTAGAATTGAAGAACTCGATTTTCGATACATTTTTGAATTTTCAATGTTTTGTAAATTGTATAGAATGTGAAACCTGGGGCTGTAAGAAGAGTGAATTTCGTGTTTTTTAAAGGATTCTTTGGTACTTGGATGAACACTGTCGAATATAATAAAAATTGATAGTGAAAAGTTAGACTTTCAGAAAATGAAGGAGTTTGATATCCTCGGAAGAATTTTGAAATTTTTCTAAACAGGCTATGAATTTTAAAATTGAGAAACAGAATTTTTTACACATGAGTA
>NW_017100618.1:256610-257475 GCF_001263275.1 Habropoda laboriosa
ACACATGAGTAAATTTGCCATTTTCCATGAATTTTTAATATTTCGTAAATTGTACAAAATGTGAAACCTGGGACTGGAAGAAGAGTGAATTTCGTGTTCTTAAAGGATTCCGTGGTACTCGGGTGAACACAGTAGAATATAATGCAAATTGGGAGTGGAAAGTTAGGTTTTCACGGAATGAGGAAGTTTGATATCCTTTCAAGGATTTTGACATTTTTCTGAATATTTCATGATCTAATATTTGGGATCGAGGAATTGGATTTTTCGCACACGAACGAATTCACCGTTCTCCATGAATTTTTAATGTTTCGTAAATTGTGTAAAATATAAAACCAGGTAGGAGAGTGAATTTTTCCTATCCCAAGAGAATTCTTAAATTTCTGCAAACAGGCTGAAATAGAAGCATTGGGATGCAAAAACGAGTGAATTTTAGTACCCCCTGAAAATATTCTAGAATTTTCCTGAATAACATGAAACATGAACATTCAGATTAAAATGTGAGTGATTCTTTGGCCAAGGAAAAAATTTCTAAAATATATTTTTTGCTCTGCCGACAAATAGACTGATATACACAGTAGCGGTTATTTCTAACAAAGTATTTACATTTCCACGAATAATGTGAAAAATATGAAACGCACGATGGAAATACGCGTTTAAATGAGGAGAATCTTACAACGTGGAATGACTGACGTCTCCGCTCATGCGAAGAGGAAAGCACAGCAGAAATGTGCACGTCCGAATCGGCTGATCAGCCGATCCGAACCGCCCTCCGCGATGTACATACGAAGCCACCTAAACAACGATTTACGCTTTCCTTGCAGGAACCCGAACGTGATCGATCACCACGGTCGAAACGACACGCTTC
>NW_017100618.1:257570-259996 GCF_001263275.1 Habropoda laboriosa
GTATCACTTGTTAATTGCACGATTGTTTAAAAAAAAAAAAAATGTCGTGAAATCAGCGACTAGTAGATGTAACGTTAAGTGGAATATTAACGATCGACGACTCGGGTTCAAGTTGACGAAAGTTTCTGAGTTCTTTTGTATTGGAGGGAGGTATAACTTTATTAACTTGTAGGAGGCTTATGGATTCAAAATTGTGATTTTAAATGAAATATGAAAAGCTGAAAGTTTCAGACCACTTGTCAATTTATTACATCAATGTTAAATCTAATATCGATTGTATTAGGGATTTGTAATTAATATTCAAAATTTCAGTAGATAATAGTTTCTTAAATTTCTGAAAATTGTCTTGCATGCAGTATATAGTGGTCTAAAAATTTCTTTACATTTCAACAAATTTCTTCATCCCTTGAATCTTATAATGCCCATGTCACCTGTTAATTGCACGATTGTTTATAAAAATGTCAAAAATCAGCGATCGGTAGATACAACGTTAAAGGGTATGTCAAATGATAGACGACATGGGTTCAAGTTGACGAAAATTGAAAATTTCTCGAGTTATTTTGTATTGAAACGAGGTCCAAACTCGAAAGTGTGGGATTTACTTCGACTTGTGATTGAGGTTCGGAAAGGTGTATTTGCTTTCCTTCCACGCTTACCACTCTACATACGTCTCCTCTCTTCCAAATCTAACCCCACATTACTAATTCTTCTAAAACTGCCGTTTTCACCACGCACTTTTTCCATCCTCTCCCGACATTCATACTCCCACTACGCGCACACACACACACCTTTGGGTTTTTCTTGTGACCGGTGAAACTTCGTCGAGGCCTCGCGAAAAGGACCTGCTCTCTACATGCACTTCTATTGCCCCCGTCTTTCTTGAGAAACGAACGAACGAAGGCAGAAACGCTCGCGATCGTACAAAAGCTTCGAACTTTATTAACTTTATTAACTTGTAGGAGGATTGCAGGTTCAAAATTGTGATTTTGAATTAAATATGAAAAGACAAAAGTTTGGGACCACAAGGCAATTTATTACATCAATATTAAATCTGATAGGAATTTTATTAAGGACTTTTAATTAATATTTAAAATTTCAATAGATTTGGATAACAGAAAATTGTTTAAAAGTTTCTTAAATTTCTGAAAATTACGTCTCAAACTTCTTCATCCCTTAAATCTTACAATACCCATCCAAAGCAACTGACAATTTCTTATAGAAAAATAAATACCTTCCAGTCAATCTTAAAAAAAGTTTTCCAAAAAATAGTCCACTGTAGTGGAAGTACTTTTGTTATGTCTACCTCATTCGAAAACTACTATTCAATAACCGTCTGTAGGAAGAAATTTTTCCACGGAGAAAGATAGCCGCTGAAAAGTCGAAAATTTATCAATGGAGTGTTTTCCTCCACGTTAAAACACCATTCGCGAAATAATTTCGTCTCGCAAACTTAATACGCGAGCACGTGAATTGCGCTCTGCGGGTCGAATTAACCCGTGAATCAAGAGGGTTGGGAGGAGGAGGAGGAGGGTGCATGAGGACTCGTTTCATCGCGGCCAGGAAAAATGAAGTAGTGGGTAGCGCGGCTCGCTTGTCCGGCTTGGAAAAGCGGCCCGTAGAGAAGGGAAAAAACGTTTCCGCGAGGTCATTTTTATTTTCAGCGGCTCTCGAGCGCCGCGGCAGATGACGTGAAAGGAACCCTTTGACCTGGAAAAGAATTTGCGGCCTTTTTTCCTGCCGCTTCTTCTCTCTCTCTCTCTCTCTCTCTCTCCCCTCTTCCTCTCTTACTCTCACTCTCTTCCTCCCTAGTATCTTTCTTCTCTCCCTCTTCCCTCTACTCCACGCGATGCGTTTTTTGCCGCGTAACGTTACGACGAACGCCGGCATAATTCCATTAACATTTGAAGGCAATGTGAAAGCACTAATTAAGCTAATTAGGAGTGTTTCATGCCGGCGATGCTCTTGATGCAGCGGCGGCGGCAGCTGCTTCGCCGCGAAAAGGAACGCAACGCGAAGATGTAGCCAACTAATTGGAATAAAAAGGATATTCCTCGGGCATTGTGTAATTGAAACGACGAGGATAAACTTTCTCTCAACCCTCGTTCCCGTTTTAGGATAAATCACTGGGAATATTCGTTTTAAATGAAATTTTTTGGAAACGTGTGCTCACATGACGGTATCGCGTGCAGGTTTTCTGTCAAAGGGTTGAAAGTGTGAAGACACGTACAAGAACGCTGAAGATAAATGTGTCTTTCAGTGAATGGAGTTTCTGTTTCTTCTCGGATAGAAATTCTGAAGGAGTCCGACGTTTTCACGGGCATCTTTCCCATTGAAATTCACTGTGTGCGAGCTATTCAAATTCGTTCGTGATTTTCTATTTTTTTTCTTTAAACTTTACTCGTTTATTAGTAGGGATGAGAAATTAA
>NW_017100618.1:260046-271082 GCF_001263275.1 Habropoda laboriosa
GGTAGAATTTTCGTCTGTTGCGTTGAATGGTTTGAAAGATGTTAAAGTCTTGAGAAATCGAGTGATCTTGCCCTTAATATTTCTAATTGGTTAGGAGATTACTAATTTGCTCTTGAGATCATTTTAACCCTCTATAACACGATTTTTATTCGTTCGTGAGAGAGGAAAATTAGGATTAGTTGTAATTTTACATTTTCATAGGAGAAGCAAGAATTAATAATTATTACAAAGGAATTGGCTGGTAATAATGTAACAGTGCAACAATATAATACAATAGTGTTAAATTTAGTTGTTATATTTATTAAACTATTCTTTATTCTTTATGAGACAACATACAATGCACTATATGAGACTTTAGGCTGTCGCGTCTAGGCGAGCCACACGGCCACAGGCCCAAAAACAAAAGACCGCTACTATTTTGCCGCTGCCTGCCCTCAGATGTCATTGCTTGCTCGACTCTCAACAAATAGTATAGCAAGAAACAACTAACACGAGACTTAGAAAATATAATTAAATAGATAACGTAACTTCCAAAGCACATGGCGTTGTAGAGGGTTAAAGTGGAAAGAGTACTCTTTTTAAATATGTAAAAAAAATGTTTCTTATTATTATTATAAATGAAAATATTCAATATTAAAAATTCAATTTCAATTTTGACGCTTTTCTATTTCATAGATTAGTTAAAAAAAAATACGAATAAATTTCTTAAAGTTTGATGTACAAAATAAGCATCTGAAAATGATGCAGTAGGTAATTTTGGGAATCTAGACAAAAAAAAAAATCATCTCGAACAGTGAATACGAGAATTATTATGGACTGTAGGTACGCGTAGTCTTTAGCTGGGTATCGTTTACCAAATGAGTCTAAATATGAATCTCAGACTACAGTAAATTCACTACAAGAGTCAGTACGTTTGGATTCTACAAGTGACAGTATAGATGGACCTACGCCTAGGCTGCGTCATTGCTGCGCCCATGTAATCTCGCTCGAAGTCAGTCTAGCCTGTAACGCTACACCAGTCGGTTTCCTTTACGAGATTTCACGGCACGACAAATCATAATAGAAAAATATAATTGCTTTAATTTTAGGTTTTTTTATCCAGAAATTTTTCTTAACATGTTGGTGAGATTTTTCTGATGAAAATGATATCAAACACGTTATAATTTGAACAACATTTACTTATTAACACATTCACTGTTGCGCCAGATTTACATGTTGCTGTCAGGCGGCCACAAGAAAATACATTTTAAGCATAGGATTATAGTATTATGCTTTTTAATTTTTTTTTTTCAGATTATTCTAAACATTTGAGCCACTTCATTCACTGCTGACCACCATGGCCATATCGAGGAAACAATCTAATGTTAATACTTATTGAGTGATTAATTTAATTTCATAATATATCGCTTTGGATGAATTACAAAAACAAATTACTAAGAAATTACATTATATAACTGTACGCATTATCCGTCGAATGTACAGGGAGAGCCACCGTTTGGTTGCCACTTGTTTATCACATAGAGACGGCCTACCTCCACGCAAAAAAAAAAAAAAAATGTAGGGTCGATTCCACAAGTGTCAGTAAAATGTAGGGTCGATAGCAGCAGAAAAGCTGCTAAACAATTAGAATTAAATGTAACGATAGAAATTATTGCAATAATGCGTAATGCAATTGAAAAATTGAAAGAATCAAAAGAAAAAACGCGAATTCATATCTTTCTCGATTCTAGAATATAAGAAAATTTGAATAAAATACGCGACGAGAATTGGGGAAGTTATTATTGAAAGCTATTATTTCAATACGCGATGAACTGACTCTGGTATTTACTAAAATTCAAAAATTCTCTTATAAATACCGAAAATAGATTATTAATTACGGTAAACTACCGAGACGGTTTAATTTAGGGTGGACATAGTGCACTCGTTCCAAATAAGCTCACAATATACGATAATAAATCAACTAATTACTTAACATACAATTCATGCAAATTCCTTGGATGGTAAATTATTAGTAAACAAAATAGCAAGTCATAAAATAAATTCAATATCAGCGAAAATATATGAAAAATACTGAACGAAAAATTTCAAATTAATTTCAATTGCTGTAACGAAAAAACAACCTCTCAAAGTCGTTTCAATATCCTATTCGACAAGTTTGAAGAACAACGATGACTAAAATTCAAATGTTTATTTCCCTAAACCCTCAAAATAATTTCAAAATATTTTATTCGAAACGGAGTATTCCAAGTCAGTATCGCTAATTGAAGAAATTATTTGATTGTATTTAAAAGAACCGAAAGGAGAATATTTAAAGTCTGATATTAAATGTCTAGTAAGTACCAGTAATTGGTAAAATGATTTATATTTGTTTTAAAAGGAAAATTTCTAATAGGTATGAGTTCAAATGAATTGTTATTCAGTCTATTGTATTGTAATTCTAATTGATTCTAAGGTATACAAGTGTTACAAGAAGGCTGAGTGTGTATAGGGAGGACATAGGCTAGCTAGTAGCCCCCGACCACTCTATTCACTTTAACGTCTATACTCGAAAGTGTATCGTTAACACGTTACCCAGATTATCTGTATAAGCTATTATTTCAATACGCGATGCACTGACTCTAGTATTTACTAAAATTCAAAAATTCTCGTATAAATTCCGAAAATAGATTATTAATTACGGTAAACTACTGAGACGGTTTAATTAAGGGTGGGCATGGTGCTGCTTTAGTTTGAAATGATTTATAAACACATAATTAACAGAGGAAAAACCGTGAAACGGCAAAACGTCTACATTCTAATTGTTATAACATGTAAACAGAACTTTAAATTTAGTGTAAACAGAAAAAATATATAATACAATTTATTTCACGGTATTGCAACAAATAAACGTTGAACTTAATTCATTTGCTAAGCATTGAAAATCAGGTTGACCTGTGGTCGTAGATTAAAAACAACCATAGTACAGCTAAATTTATCGTGTTAAATAATTCTTTTTACACGAATGAAATATGTATTCAACGTTTGTTTGTTATAATATCGTGAAATGAATTATTTGTGCAGTTCTGTGCATTTTCTGTGCAGTTCAACCTAATTTACTTAAATTTACATTGCGAGACAGTATACTGTAACAAGTAGTAACAAGCAAACGTTGAATAAATTCCTAATTCGTATTAAAAAAATTATTTAACACAATAATTTCAGCTTTATTATGATTATTCTTGATAAATGACCACAGCTCAACTTGATTTTTAATTGTTATAATCTTTAAATTCAGTGTGAATAGAGAAAATGTGTGATATAATTCATTTCACGATATTATAACAAACAAACGTTGAATACATTTTTCATTCGTGTAAAAAGAATTATTTAACACGATAAATTTAGCTGTACTATGGTTATTTTTAATCTACGACCACAGGTCAACCTGATTTTTAATCCCTACGAAATTAATTTAACCACGAGTAAGTAACGAGAACGCTAAAACCTATGTTTCCATTGAAGAATATTGTAAAAACGTATAAATTGTTATATGCAATGTTATAACAAATTGTCGGAAGTATAAATTTATAACAAAATTGTGAAAATTGATAAATTATACCGTGTTACGATAACAATAACGGAAATCTCCCGCGAAAATGTCCCGCGAAAATTTCCCGCCTGACCTAACCGACGATTTTGCTAATGACTTTGGGGAGAGGGTACCGCAGGTATATAAGGACCCGCGGAGGCTCCGCGAAATCATTCACCCTTTATACTGGGCCATAGACACTTCGCGGCGTATTTTGACCTGAAGGTTCTGAGATGTGAATAGAGTGGTCGGGGGCTACTAGCTAGCCTAGGTCCACCCTGTACACACTCAGCCTTCTTGTAACACTTGTATACATTAGAATCAATTAGAATTTCAATACAATAGACTGAATAACAATTCATTTTAACTAATACCTATTAGAAATTTTCCTTTTAAAACAAATATAAATCATTTTACCAATTACTGGTACTTGCTAGACATTTAATATCAGACTTTAAATATTCTCCTTTCGGTTCTTTTAAATACAATCAAATAATTTCTTCAATTATCGATACTGACTTGGAATACTCCGCTTCGAATAAAATATTTCGAAATTATGTTGAAGGTTTAGGGAAATAAACATTTGAATTTTAGTCATCGTTCTTCTTCAGACTTGTCGAATAGGATATTGAAATGACTTTGAGAGGTTGCCTTTTCGTTACTTTTCTTCCAGCAATTCAAATTAATTTGAAATTTTTCAGATATTTTCTCTGATATTGAATTTTGTTTACTAATAATTTACCATCCAACGAATTTGCATGAATTGCATGTTAAGTAGTTAGTTGATTTATTATTGTATATTGTGAGCTGATTTGGAACGAGTGCACTATGCCCACCCTAAATTAAACCGTCTCAGTAGTTTACCGTAATTAATAATCTATTTTTGGAAGTTGTGCGAGAATTTTTGAATTTTAGTAAATACTAGAGTCAATGCATCGCGTATCGAAATAATAGCTTCATCCCTAGTTCGTTTATTATTGAATATTTTTACGTGTTTAACTTATGCTTCTCCCCAATTCTCGTCGCGTATTTTATTCAAATTTTCTTATATTCTAGAATCGAAAAAAATACGAATTCGCGTTTTTTCTTTTGATTCTTTCAATTTTTCAATTGCATTACGCATTATTGCAATAATTTCTATCGTTACAATTAATTCTAATTGTTTAGCAGCTTTTCTGCTGCTATCGACCCTACTTTTTACTGACACTTGTGGAATCGACCCTACATTTTACTGACACTTGTCGAACCGACCCTACATTTTACTGACACTTGTCGAATCGACCCTACATTTTACTGACACTTGTCGAATCGACCCTACATTTTACTGACACTTGTCGAATCGACCCTACATTTTACTGACACTTGTGGAATCGACCCTACATTTTACTGACACTTGTCGAATCGACCCTACATTTTACTGACACTTGTCGAATCGACCATACATTTTTTTTTTTTAAGTGGATGTTGGCCGACCCTACATTTTACTGACACTTGTGGAATCGACCCTACATTTTACTGACACTTGTCGAATCGACCCTACATTTTACTGACACTTGTCGAATCGACCCTACATTTTACTGACACTTGTCGAATCGACCCTACATTTTACTGACACTTGTCGAATCGACCATACATTTTTTTTTTTTAAGTGGATGTTGGCCGACCCTACATTTTACTGACACTTGTCGAATCGACCCTACATTTTACTGACACTTGTCGAATCGACCCTACATTTTACTGACACTTGTCGAATCGACCCTACATTTTACTGACACTTGTCGAATCGACCATACATTTTTTTTTTTTAAGTGGATGTTGGCCGACCCTACATTTTACTGACACTTGTCGAATCGACCCTACATTTTACTGACACTTGTCGAATCGACCCTACATTTTACTGACACTTGTCGAATTGACCCTACATTTTACTGACACTTGTCGAATCGACCATACATTTTTTTTTTTTAAGTGGATGTTGGCCGACCCTACATTTTACTGACACTTGTCGAATCGACCCTACATTTTACTGACACTTGTCGAATCGACCCTACATTTTACTGACACTTGTCGAATTGACCCTACATTTTACTGACACTTGTCGAATCGACCATACATTTTTTTTTTTTAAGTGGATGTTGGCCGACCCTACATTTTACTGACACTTGTCGAATCGACCCTACATTTTACTGACACTTGTCGAATCGACCCTACATTTTACTGACACTTGTCGAATCGACCCTACATTTTACTGACACTTGTCGAATCGACCATACATTTTTTTTTTTTAAGTGGATGTTGGCCGACCCTACATTTTACTGACACTTGTCGAATCGACCCTACATTTTACTGACACTTGTCGAATCGACCCTACATTTTACTGACACTTGTCGAATCGACCCTACATTTTACTGACACTTGTCGAATCGACCATACATTTTTTTTTTTTAAGTGGATGTTGGCCGACCCTACATTTTACTGACACTTGTCGAATCGACCCTACATTTTACTGACACTTGTCGAATCGACCCTACATTTTACTGACACTTGTCGAATTGACCCTACATTTTACTGACACTTGTCGAATCGACCATACATTTTTTTTTTTTAAGTGGATGTTGGCCGACCCTACATTTTACTGACACTTGTCGAATCGACCCTACATTTTACTGACACTTGTCGAATCGACCCTACATTTTACTGACACTTGTCGAATCGACCCTACATTTTACTGACACTTGTCGAATCGACCATACATTTTTTTTTTTTAAGTGGATGTTGGCCGACCCTACATTTTACTGACACTTGTCGAATCGACCCTACATTTTACTGACACTTGTCGAATCGACCCTACATTTTACTGACACTTGTCGAATCGACCCTACATTTTACTGACACTTGTCGAATCGACCATACATTTTTTTTTTTTAAGTGGATGTTGGCCGACCCTACATTTTACTGACACTTGTCGAATCGACCCTACATTTTACTGACACTTGTCGAATCGACCCTACATTTTACTGACACTTGTCGAATCGACCCTACATTTTACTGACACTTGTCGAATCGACCATACATTTTTTTTTTTTAAGTGGATGTTGGCCGACCCTACATTTTACTGACACTTGTCGAATCGACCCTACATTTTACTGACACTTGTCGAATCGACCCTACATTTTACTGACACTTGTCGAATCGACCCTACATTTTACTGACACTTGTCGAATCGACCATACATTTTTTTTTTTTAAGTGGATGTTGGCCGACCCTACATTTTACTGACACTTGTCGAATCGACCCTACATTTTACTGACACTTGTCGAATCGAGCGTGACAGTGAACGTGTTAATAAGTAAATGTTGTTCAAATTATGTCGTGTTTTATGTCATTTTCATCAGTAAAATTAAAAAAGTTGATATTTAAATCGCTTGGTTGCCTCGACTCACGTTTCATGCTTATCTTTTATTCCCTGTCCTTGTCTACGTTCGGCAAACTACAAAGGCGGGCGCGGGGTTCGAAAACGTAGTCCCTGACTCTACGAGTGTCATGTTTATCTTCCTTGCGGTCTGACACTTGTGGATTATATACCGTATTCTGTTGCTGGTGGACCGATCGAAATTTCGTTTGTGTCGCATAATAATGTAACAATTCTATCTTTAATATTTTTTAATAAAGCTAGACAAGCTTTTTGACAGCTTGTAAGCGTTTAAGCATCGATTCTACTAATTTCTCAGTAGTTGAAATATTTTCCCATATTTTTGTTTAAGTAGAAAATACAGAAGGCATTTTATTAATTAGCTATAAATGAGAAACGCGTATCTCTGTAAGCGAGCACGCACATAGTCTTCTGTAAGGTAAAAACGGTCAGGATGACGGTGGTGAGCGGTGGAATAAAATATACACGTGGGCGGTTAAAGAGAGTGAATCCTTGTATTTTGAACTATACTGCACGAGTGCTGATACAATTCTGTCCTTCCTCAAAAACCTAGTCAAGAGGACCCCCTTGACAATATGGCCTTCCTTAGCCTTGAGGCAGAACTATCCCTAGGAGGGGGAAACGCAGCAGAGGACTGCACATGGCCCACTCAAGCCTTCGCTTTTTGGACTTTTCTAACACACCAGTTACGGGACACCCTGTCTAAGCTCACCCGAAAAAAGTTGAAATAGCTATCAATATCTCTACAAACATATGTACACGCACCGCGAAAAACAAATTTTCATACATTGTAAATACATAGCTTAAAAAGATAGCATTCACTTTCCTAATTTGTAACCCTTGCGTTACAAGTTCATACAATTCTTTCTTTTTTATGAGGTTTTTATGTCACATCTATTGGATTATGGGAGTTATTGGTTGTTAAATAATTAATAATCCTTATTTTAAACTATAAACTTTTATTAGACACAAGGAAGGTTCGCTTTTCTACTTGATGGTAAGAGCACTGTCTACGGACCGAGAATGCTCCTACGCAACGCCCTAATAGTGTCTACGACCCCGCTTGGGACCGAAGGGCCTTTTGTCACGTATCATAAACATTTAGATCTTTACCAAACAGAGATGGTAAGGCTAAACGGATTTCTCCGAACGTATACAAAAGTAATATATACTTCCTAGTAAGGCGTTAGATTAATTTTTGTTATATCTAACTGATTGATAAATCTAACAACATCAACTACTGAATCTTTAGCGACGAAGTTCTGTTTGAATTCTATATGTTGTCATTTGTAAAACCATAAAAGAGCGTAGAAAACTCCTTTCCAGCTTTAATTCTAAAGCCTACAAAAATTCTCTTCGATTTGTAATTTCAAGGCCCGAACAAATTGCCTTCCTGCCGTAAAACCAGGTCAAGATGCATCCTAGTCATTTTCACCATCCTTCTCCCCTTTCCGTGTTTTTCCTACATTCCTCCAGTTTTCAAACCTCCTTCACCCTTGCTTCTCCTTCCACTAGAATTTTCTAACATCCAATTACAACTCCGCATTTTTCGAGTCCCTCAACACTCAACCAATCACCGTTCACACCGACATTTATATATTACCATACGCAAACACTCCGACATGCATCGCGCAAAAAACAGTGCACTAAGCACCACGTCACAAGCTCTGTAAAAATAACCAAGTATCCAATTATACAACAGTCTATACAGAAGCTCAATATTCAGTGTACGTTTTTTTTAACCACCTCACATCATCTATTATAATATCGCCCTTGCGGCATTAATTTGTCGTGGGCGCACCGACACTCTTCGCGTTCGAATTAAATTCATTCGAGCCGCGAGTTCGAGTATCGTACATCATTCAATTTTAAAATACAGGTTTGTGTTTTTCTATCTAAGTGATCTTGTGATATAAGAGCAGTGTCAGGGTTTATATCACGTTTTCGCTTTTGTGGTTTCAATTTTCTGCATTCATTGGTGGTGACGGTAGTTCCTGTAAGGTGGTTCTATTTTCTTAATCTCGCCTTAGCCAGATGATATTGTTAATACCAATACATAGCTTAAAAAGATAACATTCACTTTCCTAATTTGTCATCCTTCCGTTACAGATTGCTTTATTAGTGTCCGAATATTTTTCTGATTAACCTCTAGCCCTATAATAACGAGTCAGACTCGTGTCATTGATTTTGGTCACGATCTGATAAAGTAAGAAGATTAGCGAATTTAATTAATCTACAATACATTAGTTTATGGCAATAACCGGGTACCCGGATACCCTTTTGCATAATTCTCACTTGAAATATTTTATCTTCCAGGTAAAAGATTTAAATATCCGGCCAGATCGTTGTTATATCACACATTTGCTATCTGTGTTTTCCTCAAGTTTAGAATTTTGTTATCCGAAAACTACTAAAATTGGACGATAAAGTAGACGACAATTGTGGTTATTGACATAAGGGTTAATATAGTACTAAAACAGGAAAAAGGGATCATACGTCAAGGGGTTAACTGTACGTAGCCATAAAAAAATATCATAAGGTAAAGCGTCGATTAATTGAACCTCCGGAGAACAGCCCGAAGAGCTCGAAAGAACCGGAAAATCAACGACAGGTTGATCGCAATCGGTTAAACTATGCGTTATCCAGGTCGAGATTAATATTAGTCCTGACCGATTCGCATATCCTGCCAGTAATAACGGGCTGATGTAATCGTCCTTGGTAGAGTATCGAGGCCGGACGACCACGGTGAAATATTGAGCTGTCAAGTGCGTGCCACGGGTGTATGATACTTGAGTGCGGCCTGAAACTCGGCGAACGTATCAGACGATCGTTTCATTAATGAGTGATCAATAGCAGGATGGAAGGAAGGGATAGAGGGTATAATCGTGCCGACTGCTGCTTAACCGCAGCTAGCCAGGCTATACAGGTTACCAACGATGCCCTATCACGTATAATTTATTATTATCGTTAGTCCCCGTCACTCGAAATTCATTAGGCACTAATTAACCGGAGCCCTCCCCCATCGCTATTAACGATATTATCGAATTTTCGAGGCTCGTTAACGAGTGACCCCTAGCTCCGGGCTTTATTATCGTCAAGGCAATGCTTCATTCAGCGACTTTTCGTCATTTTCCGAGGATTTCTGATGCACCTTGGTACAAGTGTAGGATTTTGTTTTGGAAATTTATCTAGTCGAATCTTGGTATGTTAGAGGGAGATCTATTCGAAACTTTAGAAACATTAACCTTTTCACTTCCTTTCGAACCAACTTGGAGCTTTCAATCTGCTTTGGAAGAATTGATATGCTCTTGAGAATGTCAGACGATTCTAAACTCTTGATCAAAAGCTTTCACTCTCTCATTTAGCAAACGTAAATATTCCTCTTGCAAAAAAATTTTTAAAAATGCTGACAGTAGATGTTTGTGTAATATTGTGAATAAATAGCACCGCGTTCGATAGGCTTGACTAAATGAAGACGTGTTTGAAAAATTGAATATTGTGAATGGTATAATACGTTTAGTAAATTGCACGCCTTTGGTCACGAAGGTTATGAATATTATTACAAATACAAAGCATAAGTGTATTTGTTACAAGTGTGTATGAAATGTATTAAGTGTGCACTGTTTGAAAATTGCTGTTGGTATATCTTTGATGTATACCTACTTAACTAATTTTTTACTGGTTGAACAATTTTAACCCTTTGCACTCGGAGGTAATTTTGCTGTAAGAAAGGTTGTAAATAGGATCTTCGAAATTTTTTCAAACTAACGTAGAAATAAACTATATAGTTTTATTCAAATATTCCATGCATTCTCTGTTTCACTATGGTGAACAAATTTATGGAGATCTATAGATCTGCTACTCTGTCTTGATTAATTATTTACCAAGATTATTTAATGTCGCTTCTCAGTCGCCACTCGATTGCAAAGGGTTAATGATTGAGTACATTTAAATTGTGATTGGCTACTGTGAGTGTGTCCTCACGTATAGAAAAGAATTAGCATTTATTAACATTAAAAAATGTTAATAGTAGAA
>NW_017100618.1:271144-272830 GCF_001263275.1 Habropoda laboriosa
AAAGGAACAATCCCAAATGTCACTCACTGATTTTGGTGGAACTTAAGTATGATATCTAGTTGCGAAAAAATATTTGACACGTTTTTTTTTTTTTATTGGCCATCGTTTATGTTGAGGGAATGAAAACAGCAGTCAAAATTAGGGTGTCAAAACCTATTTGGTCCAATATCTCAGAAGCTATTAGAAATAGAGGAATAATTTAAATACAGAGATTGTGTGTTTCTTAATACCAAATTCATTTTGGATAAATTGACATTTTTATTTTTTGCGATATAGTAAAAAAATTATTACACTCATAGTATACCGACATTTTGCGCAAAATGCGGCGTTAAAGCTGAAATTCCCAATTGCGTTCTCTTCAAATCCAATCACTACTACCAAAGAACATTTCCAAACCTCGCAAACTGCCTTGACCAAACACACAGCCATTCGTCGTCACAACCCTCTCCTCTCTTCTCCTTCGCAAGCAGTGACATCCCCTTCCGTCGTGGAAGCGGCTAAATTAATTACCCCGAGCCCGTACGAAAACAAAGTTGCCCACGAAGAGAGAGTGTGCCACAGCGTCACAGGAGAGGTTAGTTTCTCCCTTCGTTGGCTGGTAACGAAGCAGTCGTTGGCCTGAGGCGCGTTCATTCGGCCAGATAAGAAAGACAAAGGAAAAAAAATTAATCACGGGACGGCTGGCGCGCCAGCCATCGTACTTCTCCCTCTTCGCTTCCGGTCCATTTTCACGGGCCATTTTTCCAGGATCGCGACGCCACAGGGATCGTGGAATGCGGGCTATCGTTTCGCCGTGATTTTTCACCACCTCTTGAGAAATGGTGAACGTGTCCCGTCGTGTCTTTCCTTTCGCCTCCTCCATCCACGCCCAACGATCCTTCACGTGATACGGAGAACAGATACAGGTGAATCGTTCGGGAACTGGCGGTGATCTGTTTTGCAGCGGAGTCGTGTCGCTGATCGAGGGAATCTTGTTTCTTGGTTTTTAGAAGATGGAAGGAAGAACTTGTGTCTTTGTGTAAGATGGTAGAGAGGTTTTTCTTCGGATGTTACGTTTCTTCGAGATAAGTTAAGGTTGCTTAGAGATTCTTCTTTTTGCTCCTCGGTTCACGAGGGTTTCAAATGCAATATTGTAGAGTCAGGTACTTTCGTGGAGTATTTCTAATGTTTCCATTGGAATTTCATGGCTAAATGGGAGCATTTCAAGCTCGATAATGAAATTTACGAGGGAAAAGTTTTGTATAGATATTATTTGCGGAAATATTCTGAAGAAAATAATTTGTAACAATTTATGCAGATCATTAAAGATTTAAGGCTTTCACGGTCCAGAGTGTAATTATTTTTATCGAGGCTTTGAAGTGTACATTGGTCAGCTGAACAATTGAAAGGTTTCACTGATTGGTGAGCAATAAACTGTAACATGAAAAATCATGACCTGGAACATGAGCTGTTGAATAAATAATACAACTCTTTTAGACAAACCTGAAAGCCTCGATAATAATAATTTACGGTGACTCTTACTAATATTCGGACACTCTTTAGAACAGTATAACTTTTTTAAAATTGGACTTAACGATTTGAGTTTTTTTTGAGAAGTTAGAAATAATAAAATTTATTAAAAAATTGCAATTTGTATAATTTGCGAAGAAAATTGTAAAGGTCACATTCAACAACTTTTTTATCTGA
>NW_017100618.1:273235-279231 GCF_001263275.1 Habropoda laboriosa
ATTAAGTTACATTGAACGTTTTAAAGTATAAAATGTATTAGTTCTAATTAAAAAAAGAGAAGAAATATCACCGAAAAAATCGAAGGTATAAAAAAGTTGCTGTATAAATTGAATACATTTTACGTACAACAAAAATCCTACTAAAAACAGAAAATTAACAAAGCTTGGGGACACATTCGCAAACTTTTCGAGGATAGTGTACACAATGTTCCCTCATTATGCTAATGGAGACGAAGTAAAGGGGGAAGCTAGTTCAGGTCAGCAGCTTAATTTGGACAGCAGTTTCTTCTGACTGCTCGATTTATCGATCGGCGGGGGACCAAAAAATCGTGCTCTTTAATCTCGAAAAGGAGTTTTCAGAATTTTTCGAGAGAAGCTCTCTTTTGGAGAATAATTTCCCGAGAGGAATGATGAACACGTTTTCCCGCTTGGCAATAATTGAATCAACCCCTGCAGGGGAGCTTTAAGCGTTATACACGCGCGTTAGCCTGTATAAATCTTCGTTCCACGTGGCCGTCCCTTATCTTCGATACAAACACGTCCCGTTTCACCATCGATTAAGGCACCAGCGCGCTTCCACGTCGCTTGCACACAGACAGGATCAACCGCAGGACTAAAACAACAGTCGGCCGCTATAATTTACTTGTAGTACACGTCCCGGCCGTTTTGCTCGTCCTCTGCATCCACAGCACGTAAGCAAACTCCCTTAAGCATCGACGCCGCGAATTTCTCCAAGAATATCCGCGATTTCGTACACGTTCACGTATGGACGGACAAATAGTTTCAATAAGAAATGATAATACGGTGGCTATTTCAGGATGGATGATAGATGAATGTGAAATTTTCAGTTATATTTTCCCGTACAAGAAATTGAATTTTGATACACGTGTATGTACCTATAGCAGAGGCCAAATGTATCGGTCGGTCAAGGCCGTTTCTCCTCCGTCGCTTTTCGTTTCCACTTCTATCGTTAAGTAGATAACACATTCGCGACGGGAAACATAGTTGTTAATGCCCGTGGTTGTGGCGATGAACTTTCGAGCTTTGTGGATGTTTGCACGATGTTGTGCCGTCTAGATACTGGTTCAAAGAACCACCCAAATGATTGGGACTTGTAAAAACTGATCTATGGTATCGCGTGATACGAGCTGGTTGCTCCTTGTTCGTGGTGGTTGAACGATTACTCGACGACTCCTCTCCGACGTCGCGTCTCGGACGTCCGTGAGCGGCATTTTTGTTGGGACACGCTGATTGGTTAATGGTTAACGATTGCATTTGCCAATCAGCGTGTCTAATATCGTCTTTACCGCCCTTCCAGTGGCGGTATCATAGTGTTTTCAAGCACAAAAAAATATGCAATTTTATTGCTGAACATCATCTTTCAATCCACAGTGAAAGGGTTAATAAATAGATCTTTACAACTGTTTGGCGCTTGCTTAGGTAGAAGCTTATCTAACGACACCTTAACTTCTGATCTACTGAAAAACTGCCCTTTTGTAGAGTCCACGTGGATGGAGCTATCTTTTGATTTTTTTCATATATATATAAACTTTGTTTAGACGCCACGAAAGGTTCACCTTACTCTCAGCACGTTCGCTGCCACCGCCGCAGCATATGCGGCACACAATGACTTGTCTCGTGTGCCATTGTCGACAATGTGTTGACAGTGTATCTATCAGTCTCTGTCGTGACATCAGAAGTCGATGTCGTTCCTGTATGATCGACGACTACCACCACGAAAATCCCCGTGAAAATCATGTGTCTGTCTGAGAGATACGAATTGGTGGCACACGGTTAAAATTACCCCCCAGATCCTCAAAGAGTGAACAAAAATAGTCACACCAGCATACCACAGTGAAAAATCATTATCACAGACTAACTCAATAATCACACATCTAAAAAAAAGTTCCCAAGATCGTCGAACCTAACTTCCCCAAAGCAGACGTTCCTCCTCTTATCCCACTCTCTCCCGTTATAAATCTATATTAAGCTATAGAGGGCCTCCGTTTTCGAGGAATGCAAATCCCGTTCGCGAGGAACAATCCGTGCGTACGTGTAAGCTCGTCGGGAAAGTTCCTCGATCCCCCTACCCACCGCCCCTTCCTTAGACGCCTGTAAACCATACACGGTGAACAGACAGGAAACTTACGCGTCCCGGAGACAACACACAACTTTCTTCACTGCTGGCGCCGCTCTCCTCCGCGTTGCCTCTCTACTCGGACGACAATGTTTGTTACCTGGAAAAGTTTCAACGGTATCGTCGTACCGGAATATTTTCCTGGCCTGGCCCTGGGATAAAGGGGAACGAAGCACGGGTCTTACTTGCACCTATATCAGTCTCTCGGATCCTGGTAATGGATTCAGCTACAAAGTGCGAGGAGAAAAGTTGGCGAAACTTCTCTCCCGCCCTTACTACTCGATTCCGGAGGCCACGTTATGCGAAGTGAAACTTTCCGCCGGTAATCAGCCAAATAAATCTGGGAACCTCGCCCCGGCGGAGGGGGGAATTAACGAGTTTCCGCTGCTCCCTCGTGATACGTCGTCGAATTCCTCTTTTTGCACGAGGATCGTTTTGTACGGGTTCGGTTGTCCGTCGTATGGTTGAAATTTTCGAGTGGAAACGCAGTTGTTGGACATTGGGTTTCTGTTTAATACGGATAATGGATATAACGAGACTTTAGTTTGCTATTTGGTTTGCAAGTTTATCGAGTGGTCGAGCGGTCGGAGGATACAGCTATTAGGAACAGTTATTACTCAACGGTGAGATGGAAATAAAAATACGTGTTGTTGAAAATCAACTGCTTCATGATAGCTGTTGCCTCGCAAGAAATCGCGACGAACCCTCGGTCTGGCGGATTATCGTCATAAACTTGTTCAATTACACTTGGCCGCCAGACAAAGGTACCGGTCCTCTCGCGCGTACCGTACCCCCCGTGGAGAGGTCACGTGCGCGATGGGAAGTCACGCGGCAACCCCTGGGAAAAACCCAAAAATGGGGGTTTCCTAATGTTAAGCAACAATCTCCTTCCCTTGGAAAGAGCTGCGTCCCACCTAAACAACCTCCTCCAATGAGGAGTCAGCACCTACAACCCCCAGAAGAAATCGGCCACCAATCAGTAACTGGCCGAGCGGATAAAATGAAGGAAACGAGGCAGAAGCGCGTCCTTTTTTGGAAGTCTTGGCAGTTGGTCTTACGAAAATTACGAAAATGATAGTCTCGTGGCGACATCACCTCAAGTATCACTCTGTTGCAAATAAAACTAGTTCTTAGTATTTCACACTGAATAAATCAAGGTGTGATTAAACTCGCGTACCGGTTCGACAATTAAGCATCGAACATTACGCGACCCGAACAATAGCCAAATGTGTAGTGTATTCTAGCGTTGCCGGAGTTTCTGACTACTTTTACAGAACGTATATAGGGTGTGTCTAGCGAGAAGTTCAATAAACTTCATTCACGTGTTTAGCAGGTCATTCTAAACAAAAAATGTCGTATACACTGTAGGTCTCGTTCGTTTCGTTAATCAATTATATCAAAAATAATATATTAAGCAGACATAGAGGGAAGCAATAATTCCAACGTATTTACTTTAATCTACTTTTGATGTACAGATTATTTAAGTCGCAGATTATGTTCAGAACCTGTTTCTCTCGAACTTCTAAAGACATTCTGGAGAGTAGAGTGGTAAGGAACTATGTGATCAGGGTGCCATTGCCGATACTCAGCTACCGCAGCTCTACCATTAACGTTGCAGAAACCTTATATGAATATCACATCGGTACATTCTGCATTTGAAAAAGGACGAGACATCCTGCACACTGTCAAATGAACCAAATCGACTCTATAACGCACAAGCTTCGTCTTCATCATTGGAAACCACTAATCTCTGCTTTCGAAGCCAGCGAAAACAATCCTTATCTCAATAACGAAAGAAATAAGACCTATAGTGTACATGACATTTTTTGCTCAGGGTAACCTGCTAAATACGTGGGTGAAGTTTGTTGAATTCCTCACCGGACACCCTGTATATGTGCATATATGTGCAGTGGACGACCAAATTATTAGAGTCAAAATACGAAAAATACGTTTCTTGTATTTGTGTAGAAATAAAATCACAATATCAAGGTTTTCACACTAGATCATTTTTAATTAACGATTCTTCACTAGAGATACACGAAACAGTTAAACTTAGCTTATGCAGTTATAAAAAATACAGTTAAGAAGTAACAATAAAGTCAGTATTTGGTAGAGCTACCTTTTGCTGCAATTACAGCCTTGATTCTTTTCTCGATACATTTTAAGTAATTTGCTATGCATTAAGTAGTAAAAGCACTGCAACGAAAATTCAAATGCTCGAGATCTCTAAACCAACAAAACTGTAACACGTGGTTCTCACGTGGCGATTTGCAGTACCGATACAAAATAACGTCCATACGACAGATAATATTGCCCAAACTGTTGCCAAGTGTATATTTGCAATTTGTAAACATCAACGCTTCGTAAAAAAAATAATAAGAACTCGGTATAACTAGGTTTTCATCTGAAAATTAACCGTTACAACGTAAAACCGTCAACTTCTCACAGGTGGCTCTAATAATTTGATCACCCACTGTATGTATGAGCGGAAAGAAAGTCTGTGAGTTCTCACACACTCGCACGTGTCGATCCTAAAATCCACATGGACCATTTACCACTTATCGAACGATACTCAATCGCCGTCGAAGCCAAGTTAAATGCGTATTTTACATACGTAAATATTTCCCTTTCTAAATAACGCGAATTTCCTTCGAATTTTAAATGTCATTAATAGGTAACGGTTGACCGGTTAGAAGTTCCGCAGACGTTGATAATTAATCACCATCTTGCCAGACCAGCAACAGGATCGCTCGCGTCTCGCGGATATCTCGCATCAGCTCGTTAGCAGACAAATTTGTTTAATGGGATCCAGAGTAAACGGTGTCGGTGGTAAACGGTGTAGCTGGAGAGTTTAAATTAGTTTTTCAACGGGCAAACACGCACAATATTGTTTAACGTAATCAAAGTTTCGGCAAATTTGTTTCTCCGACGTCGACTGGAAAGAGTAGAGTGGGGGGAGGGGGGAGGAAGGAACGGAGGCTTTAATTTATGCGATTAAACGAGGCACGCGAGCCAGGCGAAATGCGCGAGCGAGCAAGTTCAATATCGTCCCTCCGAAGTTTCATCGAAATCACGTTCTTCGCCCTCGCGGAATCTCGCTGCAGACTTCCCTCCGCGGTCTTATCGGACAAAATAATTACCACGATGAAAACTGGACTGTGCGCGTCTTGGAAAGTGGTGCTTTCGTGAAAAGCTGTACGAGGAATTTTCATCGGCGAAATATTTCTCTTCTTTTGTCGTTTCAATTTTACATTCCTGATGTTAGTACTGTAGGTATCTAGAGTACATCTTTTGTCATAATCTACACGTGTCACTTTAGTTATCAATTCGAAGGATTCGTGAAGAATTGCAGAAGCCAATTATTAGAAAAAATGAAACTAACGATAATCGAAAATTGTCTTTGAAAACTTACAATTGTACTATTAAGTTATCCTGGAAGTTCTCGCGGTTCGAAGCCGCTCATTTTGAAAATAATTTCGATTTTTATATACGCGGTATTAATGCTCTGACGCGTACCATAGTTATCCGGATTTTTCGCGGTCACACACCATCCCGGTCGAGCTCAAATACACATATATACACTCGCACACAACCTGACGAGTGTTTAGGTTCGCGCGAATTAGCCGGCAACTGTCAAGGGCGACCGATGACATCGTATTGTCCTCTCGCTCCGATTCACTGTTGTGACGTCATTGGGGCATCGACCTCGCCACGTGATCGACCGCCGAAAATCAGTTCGTTATCGAGGGAAATTTAAAATCCCTGTTCGAGGATTTTCGGTGGCGATCGCGAAAACGCGAAGGGAACGTGTAAGGGACGCGAGATTTAAGCGATGGAGTAGTGGCCTGGTCCTTGTCAT
>NW_017100618.1:279506-280097 GCF_001263275.1 Habropoda laboriosa
GCACCAACGATTTTTCGGAGCGACGCAGGCATAGGATGCGAAAAAGAGCACTCTGGTTATAACCGTCGAACGAGACGGACACCCCAGCCATCGTAGTAACCGCGGAAATTACAAAATAAAGATACATTTGCTTAATGCTAACATTGTGTTTGCTTTGTTAATTTTACGTCTTACAAACGATGGTTCATACAGACACAAAGGCACGGTATAGACACGATTACCGAGACAATAGAGAGACGATATTGTATGAACGAGGTTCAGAATCGTTAATTCGAAGCTAAGCCAAAAGCGAGTCCAGGATCGATCAGAATCGTAACGCTCGCAACACCTGTTGGGATCCGGGTTCGAGGCGCTGTTACCGATTTGTACTTATACTAATACTTTATTTCGGACGTTTCAATGGTACAACTCCGGATACAACTACGGTGACTCTTACTAATATTCGGACACTCTTCAGAACAGTATAACTTTTTTTAAATTATATTGTATTGTTATCGTTTTTGGTGGGGAGAGGGTTGCTGTAGCCCTTACTTGCGGGATGACTAATTGTAGGTAACCCTAGGAATTTTGAGCGACGAAAACAAGTGTGGC
>NW_017100618.1:280638-282648 GCF_001263275.1 Habropoda laboriosa
AACAAGTGTGGCGACCGCCACGGGGAGCCTACGTACCTAGGCCTGGCAACTTTTGGCCCTCAGGGCGACGAGTCGAGAGATGTTTTCCAAACATCTCTGGGTTTCTTAGTCCTCGAGGACAAGAGTATTGCCTTGGCAATGTGGTCCCGCGCCCCCACTTACTGGGACTTTCCCAGTGTTAAGCACTCGGGTACTAATTTCCGCGTACTTCGAGTATTGCACTAGGTGCCGTCTGAAGATTGAATGTATTGCGTTGAGAGTTTGACTGAATCTTTAAGATTCCTAATGTAACTCATGGTCTGTGTACTAACACTGTGGTCTTAAGCTAAGTCGGCCTTCTTATCGAGTCGTGCCTTCTCCAAATCTTCTAAAATTTGAAGAAGGGACGCGAAGGGAGGTTCTTAAAATTACTAAGTGACCAACCCCGTATCATCCCCTTCCATTGCGCCCGGAGCGCGTCACGTCCTTGGAGCGGCGGTGATGAAGCTGGTCCTTGCTGGACGGAAATTTGACAACAAGTGGGGAAAACCCGGCCAGGTCAACTCTGACTCTCCGACTCGTTCGGAAGGTCAGGTACCGAGAGGCCTCGGTAATTGCATCGGTTTCGAAGACCCTTTGGGGGTGACTTTATGATACCTTGCCTTACTGACTGAACAATAGCCTATTCTTTAATATTTGAGAAATTCTAGGTGCCGCATGTTGGCTGCAGACCGGTCTGCTAAATTAAAATAAGGGTTTGCTGAAGTAGAAATCACGTATCATAAAATCGTCCCCTTGCTGTCCTAACACCCAGGGAAAAAGGGGCTACTTAAGGAAGCCCCGAAAAAGGCACGAGGCTCTTTTGTCGTATATCTTTGTGATACCAACATCGTGTCTTTTATATATTAAATAGTTTAAGTGTTGTTCTATTTTAATAAATATATATCATTGTTAAAAACAACCTTCGTGTAACAGTTAATTTACACCACGTCACTTCCAAGCAAGCGTGACTAATTTGGTGTCTAAATAAGGTGAGTCTATGGCTTGGTCATCCAGCACACCCATGCTTTTCAAAATATTCCAACAGCTCTCCTCTAGCTTCGTTTCTTCAAAGAAAGTTTATTTATAATTACGACAATTCGTAGAACATTTTCCAGCTATTCAACAGCGTTTCCGCTATTACGAATAACATAATAAAAGTCGCTGATGCGTCCAGGAGCAGTTTAACTGCAGCTTTAACCTAAATTACACTTTGATAGAAACTTTCGACTGAATTTCAGGTGGTCCAGAGGACGTTGAACTGAGTTTAAGTGGAATTAAATTTCGCTTCGATTCGTCTCTCTCCCTCTCTCTCTCTCAGGGTGCCGTAGTGGGTATTCTTCGTTGTCGATGAACGTTCAAGGCAATGAACTTGTATAATCTCCCTCCTCTTGTTTTCCATTGCATGCGGATGGCGTTTGCTGTATTCGTGCAACACGAACGCCATTTTATTCGTCGCGAGAACGATTAATAATTTCCCCAGCCGCGGCCGCAGCCACTAAATTAATAGCCGCCTTTTAATTAAAACGCGTACACACCGGTTTTCTGCAACGAAAACGCAACGCTGTTACGCGTTTTCTCGGCGTGCATTTAATCTCCCAACGACGATGATAAACGGCGAATCTGCGACCAGCGACGCTCTCGAGAATTTCTTGAAAAAATTATAGTTTAGAAGAACTGTGGAGTATGTTAAACAATTCACTTTGAATTTGCGCGGGTAACGAGAATGGAATTTCAATATTAAAGAATGATTGTTCCGTTTTATCGAGGATGATTTTCACAGTTTCACTGTGGACGAGTATCGATATGAAGAAATAACGTGCCGAATATATTTTTGAGAATTACTATGCAGGATGAGTCGTGGAGTTGGGAAGGTTTGTATCTCGAGTTCCTTCAGAACTAGAAACAAATTGTAGACAAATAAAAAGATTTACTTTCTCACAGCTTCACTTTATTTATAAGTGCAACGATGCATATAAAAAAAAAAAAAAG
>NW_017100618.1:282706-285220 GCF_001263275.1 Habropoda laboriosa
AGAATATTTTTCATAAAAAAGGATTATGGTAAGGTATTCGAAAAGTGAATACTTCACGAGATACGTTTCGTTGAAGATGTGACAGTGGGACGTTCGAACTTATCAAAAATTTTAAATATCTCACAAAGTATTAATTTTTCTAACTTTTTAAGTTTTATTTCCGAAAAACGGATCCATTTAAAAAAGAAAGGGTGCATTTGCATTTTTTAGATGCATCGAAAAAAGCGAAGCCATAAGAAAGTAGACCTTTCTGTGCCATTCAACTTTTTCCTCTACAACACTTTTCCATCTCTAACCAAATTCAAATTTTTTTTATATCGGTAATCGTCCTCGGTGAAAGAGTGGCAAGCGTCTTCAAAGTGAGGAGTGAGTCTGATATCTCGAAAGTCATTAGAGATAGAGAAATGATGAGTTAATTAACTTGAATACTTCATGAAAATTCCAAAATTTTCAAGAGTCAACTATAGTGTACACAAAAGAAAAACAAATTATCGTCCTTGTAATGCTATCGGTAATAAAAAGCAAGCACGCTATATTTTTCTTTAAAAAAAAAAAGACAGTCAAGCTTTTACATCTGTAAAATATCGAAATACTGTTCTTTTCCTACGAAAACGGGGAGAAATCGAATTTGCGAAATGGCACGATTAACCCTACCAGATAGGCAAGTCAGACTTTATTGTCAAGCGTGTCGTTCTATTTTTCACTGGAGGGCCCGGGGAATGTTTAATAAAAGCCCGTTTATAAATTGACGACGTCGAACGACGGAAAGCTGTATCGTGGCTAATCGTTAATCCGGCCTCGCGATACCATCCCCGATACCGAAAGCCGCAGGCGTGATCGATCAGCCCGATAAAGCGTTCGCTCATAATTCGCCTCGCTGGGTGTCGTCGTTTCGCTAATTACCGGCCTAGAAAATTTCACCCTATGAAATACGACATCGTACATTTTGTTATTCACTCGTATGTACGTGTATGTACACAGGTGAATGAATGAAAATTACCAAGTGTACACATCCGTTCATAAGTATTAGGACACCTACTGAATGTGAAGCACACTGAAATCTAGTGGAATTTATTGAAATCTACCGAACTTCGTTGAAATCTACCAATATCTACTAAAATCTACTAAAATCTACTGAAATATGCTGAATTCTACTGAATTCCACCGAATTCCACTGAATTCCTCTGAATTCCACTGAATTCTAGCGTATTCTACTGAATTCCACTGAATTCCATCGAATTCCACCGAATTCCTCTGAATTCCACCGAATTCCTCTGAATTCCACTGAATTCTAATGTATCCTACTAAAATTTATTAAATTTTACTGTATTCCACTTAATTCTACTAAAATCTACTGAATTTTACTGAGCTCTACTAAATTTCACTCAATTCTAATGTATTCTACTGAAAATTCCACCGAATTCCTCTGAATTCCACTGAATTCTAATGTATTCTACTAAAACTTATTGAATTCTACTAAAATTTACTGAATTTTACTGAGTGAGTTCTACTAAAAGCTACTAAATTCTACTAAAATTTACTGAATTCTACTGAATTGTACTAAAATCTACCGAATTTTACTGAAATCTACCGAAACCTACTTATTGACTGTGAAGCAAGCCTCACTGTCGTTACAAGTTTAACATAAAATTATTTAAGATACAAAAGTTGTTACAAAATGATTAAAATTCTAAAGAAAAAGTTATTCATTCTAAAATCCCGTAGTACAATAAGTACATATGCATACCTTTACGAATATACAACATTAACTTTGGCAAAAGAATGTAATTTAAATCATACAATACTTTCTACACGAATATAATAGATGTCCTAATACCTAGAAACAGCAGTGTACACACTGTATATTTTTAGGAATGTATTATGAAAGAATAAAAATATTTACCTTTTTTTCCTTTTTTCTTCTTATTTTATGCAACAACTCTATCCTCTTTTTTGTACATAGTATAAAAGGGAATATAGCATGGAAGAATTAAGAGAAAAATGAAACACTTGTGAAGCGTCTCTTTTCATCTTCTTTTTTTATTTTATTCAATTTTACTTCCACCTATTCTTTTAGACATTATGCAAAAGCGAGTGTTGTATGAAACATTAAGAGAAAAATGAAATATTTGTAAAGCGTCTCTTTATTCTTTCTTTTATACTATCCAATTCTACGTTACCCTTTTTTCCTCTACACTGTATAAAAAGGAAGTGACAGAAGCTTAAAAGTCGGCGACAACAAGTCGATTTCAGGGCTTGGCTCCTTGCCTCGGCTGATTGGACCGGCCATAGATCTTTTTCTCCGGCCATTCTTCAAAAATAGCGTCTCCTAGTGTCCATGCCATAAATCCTGCCTTCGAAGGCCATAGAAGAAGCTCGTAACTCGTTCATTGTTGCAAGACGTGTCTTCTGATATCAGGAAGGATCGGAGGAAGACTTTTATCGGGTAGTTATGTGGAATAATTAATTATAAAAACTCGAATAATAAAATATCTCTCAGGAAAACTTCGATAA
>NW_017100618.1:285352-288558 GCF_001263275.1 Habropoda laboriosa
CACGAACTTATGGGGTGACTTAAGATGGTACGCTACCCCGACTCGTTTAAAAGTAGAAGTTTAGGAATTTTTTTCGTAGGTAACTACTAAATGAAAAGTTTCAATTTTTTCAAAGAATATAAATGTGATTTTCAGATTTTTTCTCCAACCTTTAAAAAGTAAACGTGTTACAAATTAGAGGAGTAATTGTGAAACATCTTCTGCTAGAACATCGATTGCTAACCGCCCTCACCAGCAAGGATCGGAACGTCTGAAATAAAAAATTCTTGCTGATTTATAAATAAGAATGTCTTATCTACAATGTAGCCTAAGATTCTTACGATTTGTCAATTATTCAATTTTTTAGAAACGTTTAAAGTTGATTTCTTTTGGCAAACAATGGTTTCTCCCTTTCAAACTACCACCATTTCTATAATAATTACTACTTTTTAAATCATATGCTACATTGTAGATAATACATTTTTATTTATAAATCCAAAAGAATCTTGATTTCAGAAATTCTAATCCCAGCGGCCTAGCAGAAGAAGTTTCGCCATAACTCCTCCATTTTGTAACATTTCTACTTTTCAAAAATTAGTGATGAAAGCTGAAAGTTACATTTATACAAAGTGTCTGTTTTATCTCAGTACAGCGAAATATCTTTTAAGGAAGTGATGTTAGGAAAAAAATGTTTCAACAAAAGTTGTTTGGTACGAGGGGGAAAATTACGTGGTGAAAATATTTTTTTTGTACCTGGTATGGTGGGGGAGATTTCAAAGTCAGTTTAATTTTTTTAAATGGAATGCTATATTTTTTTATACGTAATATGATAGTGTACGTTAAGACGAGTCCAACAAGGTGCGAACAAAGTCATTTCCTTTCATGGACTGTCGCAAATTTGCGAAAAACCGGACGCCGGACCACCATACGTTCCTCACTGTCGCGTGTGTCTGTTATCAAAGGAAATGACTTTGTTCGCACCTCGTTGGATTCGTCTTAACATACACTATCGTACTGTGTATAAAAGGATATAGCATTCCATTTAAAAAAATTAAACTGACTTTGAAATCTCCCCCGCCATATCCGGTACAAAACCAATATTTACACCACATAACGTCCCCCTCCGTACCAAGCAACTTTTGTTAAAACATTTTTTTCATAACATCACTTCCTTAAAAGATATTTCGCTGTATTGAGATAAAACAGACACCCTGCATATTCTCAAAAAATTAAAACTTTTCATTCAGCAGTTACCTATGAAAAAATTCCCAAAATTTTAGCTATTTTTAGAAGCCCCAGGGCGGTGCAACCCGTTAATATCTTCATAGAATACGCATTATACAAAATCCAACGCATTAATCATTTTAAAATTACCTCTCTCTTTGCTCGCCGACTTGTACATCACGAAACACCTTTGAGAAACCTTCCATGTCACACACAGGAGCGTCAGCTTTCTCGAATTCACACAAGAAATTTCTTTGCGCGTATACCCGTCAGAAAGATCCCAACAAACACGGAACGCATAAAGCCAGGAACATAGAGAGAGAGAGAGAGATTTTTGCAGAAACGGAGGCGGTGAAACAGAACTCGTCGCTCATTGAACAATTACGCGTGGGCAGCGTGCAATTTCCTTGGGCAAAGCGGACATAAAGAGCCTCGGTTTTTAATTAGACGTAAACTTCTCCAACGGCAAACTTGCGAATTTTAATAACACGTCGCTTTTTCCCCCTAGCTCTCTAGCCCTGCCTGGCTTTTACCGGCAACCTATCCACCATGCTCCCTCCATTTCAGCCCGGAGAACACTTCATTTCCGAAACCTCGTTCGTGGAATTCGCGCTCGTAAATCCGGTCTAGCGAAAGGAAGACAAGGGAGAGAACTGACGGACGAACAAAAGCGTCTTACGATTCCACTCTTCCTCAATACCGATATATTCTTCCTGCTCCTTTCTTCTATTCTCTACTCTAAGAAGTTACGCATATGGTGCAAGAAAAAAGGAGTTGAAGAGACCGATTTTTTTCAAAAATATGTCTCAAGCTTGAAGGTGTGATTATTGTACGAGGTTTGGTCAGAAACGAAGGTTCCCTGTTTTGCTAGGACTTTTATTTATAACTATGTGATACACTTCACATTTAGGTAAATCCTCTAGACTCCTTTTCATGGGGTTACCTCAAATGTAAAGTGCATTCGCGTCCGTTTGTTTCCGTGGAAGACTTGAAAGAACGAATTAAGCTACATCGTTTAAACGTGAACAGTGACCACCGTAATTTCGTTATGAAAAATATAAAGAAACGATGTAAGAAGTGCTTACTGTGTGAAGACGGAACGTTCGAACATCTTATTGAATGAAATACACGGCTTATCAGAACTGTGAGATATCTCAGGAAATATTGGTTAGTCTATTTGGAATTTGTATGTAACTCCTTTAACCCTTTCGATCCTTTTGAAATCCACTTCCACTTTAATTTAATTCACACACTTCCACCTTAATTTAATAAACCGAATTTTAAAACAATACAGCCAAAATCACAAATATTACAGCGGTGATTATAAATTACCATCAGTCACCTACGATAAGCATTAAAATCTGCCGTAGCGAAAGGGTTAACCCTTTGAACTCCTTTGTCGAGTGTGACTCGACATCAGTTGTATTTGTTAGATTTATCAATCAGTTAGATATAACAAAAATTAATCTAACGCCTTACTAGGAAGTATATATTACTTTTGTATACGTTCGGAGAAATCCGTTTAGCCTTACCACCTCTGTTTGGTAAAGATCTGTAGCGACCAGCTACAGCGGAACATTTGGCGAGCAGACTACCAGCACGGTTTATGACGTGCGCGCTTGAAAGGCTATTTTTGAGGAAACCGTCTTTAGCTTATTTAATTTCTAAAAATTCGACAATGCATGTCCGCGTAGAAACGTTCTCCGACGGCCTCAATAGCAAATTGCCGCATCATAAACCAAGGGTTTCCGAAAGGTCCGCCGTACGAGGCCCAGAGGCCCGGACCGGCAGGTCACGAGTACTTGACCTGGAGGAAACTCAGCTGCCCGCCAAGTGACGTCAGGGGAAAAACCTCCCCCGCCAAGTCGCACTGCGGTCCCCGAAAAAGCGCACCAAGGGCGCAAGGGACACGCAGCGACTTGGGGAAAGAAATTACCTGATTGGTTAACACCGATGCGACGGGTTAACCAATCAGGGATGATTAACACGTAGCCGAAAGGCAG
>NW_017100618.1:288841-290570 GCF_001263275.1 Habropoda laboriosa
TAGGCAATATTAGGGCGTTGCGTAGGAGCATTCTCGGTCCGTAGACAGTGCTCTTACCATCAAGTAGAAAAGCGAATCTTCCTTGTGTCTAATAAAAGTTTATAGTTTAAAATATGAATTATTAATTATTTAACAACCAATAACTCCCATAATCCAATAGTATTCACAGGTATGAATGAAATAATTTTTAAATTGCCAGTTTGAATATGTATTATATTTTGCAATATTTTTTTTACCTGGATAAGCAATAGGTACACAAATATGTGACCCTTAACCCTTTAACCTGTAACAACGTGTCAGACTCGTGGCAGAGATTCTCGTCAAGACGTGACAAAAATAGTTATATTAGTGAGAAAAATTAACTGTAATCCTAACTTTCGTTTTAATTTGTAAGATCAAGGATTCCTAAATGTAATTAATCTGTAACAGATTAGCTTTTGTTACCTGATACAATGCTAAAACGGTAAATGGCTGACACTTAGATGCATAGTCAGAGAAAAAATCATAGGTTAAAGGGTTAATGCTATTTCCAATATAATTAGTAAAAAAAATTGTTTAAATTGGTTCCTATCTACCAAATGTCTCTTAAAGTACATTTCAACTAAAATACTTAACCCCTTAACCTATGATTTCTTTTCTGACTATGCATCTGAGCGTCAGCCATTTTCTGTTTTAGTACCGTATCAGGTAAGAAAAACTAATCTGTCACAGATTAATTACATTTAGCAATAGTCCTACAAATTCAAACGAAAATTAGGATTACGATTAATTTTTCTTACTAATACAACTATTTTTCTCACATCTTCGCCAGAATCTCTGCCACGTGTCTGACACGTTGTCATATGTTAAGGGGTTACAATAATAGGGAGATATTGAAAAAAAAATTTTTTTTAAATTAGGATTTCAAAGAGTCAATAGATAGTAATAACAGGCACTCTTGATATGTACATTTCCACCAGATTTAGATAATACAACGTACGCCTGTAGTTACGTACACGTAATTTATATTAACACGTTTACTGTCGGGGCAATTTAAACTAGTCCAGATATATGTACACGTGCCTTCTGGACACAGAAATAAGTCCACGTTCGAATTGTTAGAAGAATAATTAAATTAACAGTATTATTTAAATGTAGGGAATGTCCCGGAAAAATGGCGGGATAATTTGTCATTTTTGTTGGACAATTGAGTTAAGTGAACTTCGTACTCGTATTCCCTGGACAGGGAGGATGTTAAATACGCAAAATGTGCAATTTCGTATGATGTATTACACCTAGATAACAGTGATCTATCACGAGAATTGACGTGTATGTATGTGACGCCGGTAGCGAACGTGTTAATCAGAATTTTTCATTTCACAACAAGTAGAACTACCGTTTCACCTACATTTTTGCAAGAAATTGTCGAAGTTGACCTTAGAACGGCTCGTTGAAGCTAGGCTGCCTCTTAGGAGAACCGAAAAGTAAAGAAGGAGAAATAAAAAAAAAAGTGGTCCAACGATGGTAGATATTATCCTTCCAAATTGCGTCCCGTGTAAATGTAGCGTGGCGGAGTATCACCGCGTAATTTCGGATTCATGACAAGCGATTATCGACTTCCGGCGAGTTCCGGACCGGGCTCACCAGGCACTCTCACTTCGTAAAAGCCCGAGAGGACGGACGAAACGTTGCAGTGAAGTCGCGTTTAACGAACCTTCGCCGCGTCGTTTCACTGGCTTCCGCTATAACG
>NW_017100618.1:290603-291958 GCF_001263275.1 Habropoda laboriosa
CTCTTTTTCCGCCTTCCGGTCCAGCCTGTTAGAGGCTCGCTGACGACGTCCTCCCTCCCCTCCCGATGGATTGACTTGTACGCGTCGTTTGCTCATTCGATCGTCCGTGCATCTACACGGGAAAGTTCCGCAGTTAAAAGTATTGTGTGATGCGCTTGGTCGTATACGTTTCGCGTTGAAAAGGCCGCGTCGCTTCGCTGCTCGGCCGTATTTATGGTAAGAATCGTAAAACGTGGTCGCGCGTTTTTACGATTACGACGGCTGAGATAGAAGTGGAAGGGACGATGAGGTAACGACCGGATTTGTTGCGGAACACGCGTGCAATTGTATCTGAGATTTCTGACACGAAGTGCTTGGGGGAATTAGGGATTTTAACCCTCGGTTGGCACTTTGGGTCGTATAGAACCAGATTTGGGGAGATCTGGAGATTTGGGGAGGGATATCTTGAAAGTATCGCTTTTAATGCCACTCTGTGTACAATGTGGTTTTAATTTGAAATGTTTTCTTTAATTTTTAATGGTTACTCTGCTAGAAATCTGGTTGGCATGTGTCTGGAAACTATCGAAAGTACACACAGGCAAAGGTGTATTTTTAGCTGGAATCGAACATATTTTGTTTTTGTCCAAATTTTATATGCAAAATAAAAGTGTGACGTGTGGTTGGTCCGACGATCATTATCTTTCAGTTTTTGCAATTCCTCATCTATTCCACACGTAAAACCATCATCATCAGGTAAAAAGTAAATGCCAGGATACTCCATACTTGCCAGTCCCTCAATAAAAATGAAAGGTATAGAAAATTGACAGTAAAACGGGATCTAAAGAAATTGGCAATGCACCTCGTGGAACATTTTTTACGAGAACGATATGCACAACCAACTCTTCGGACCGTTCTAAAAACTGTAATAGCATTGATTTTAGAGATACGTACGTTGCATTCGCAAAATATTAAAAAGTTTAATTTAGAAAAGAGGACACGTTGTGGATTGTGCGGATACAGGGCAGACCGTAAAACTTCACAGCAGTGCTAGTCTTGTTGGAGACCAATGTGCGACGAGCATCGCATATTCTTACGCATTAACTGTGGAGGAAATGTCTGAAAATATTGTTATTTCATTATAATCATTTCTTTTATGCATAAATATAGAAATATATAACAAAACAACCGAGAGTTAAGGTTGTAGAATTCTAAGGTTTTAGAATTGAGAATTACAAGACTCGGGAAACTTTGAAGTTTGAACTTGGGGAATTCTAATATTCGGGGCATTCTGAAACTCGGGGGGCTCTGAAATTTGGAGGATTCTGGAACTCGGGGAATTCTAGAACTCTGAGAATTCTAGTATTCAGGTCATTTTA
>NW_017100618.1:292140-312690 GCF_001263275.1 Habropoda laboriosa
TTCTGGAACTTGGGAAATCTGTTTTGGGAAATTCTGAAACCCAGGGAACTCAGCACCTTTGGAGTCTTGCAATTCTAAAATCTTCAGACCACGGAACCCTAAAATACCAGAAATTTTGCATTCCAGAGCCCCGGAATTCTATACCCTTAGAATATAGCAATTCCGAAATCCTTGGTTATCGGTACTCTTCAATTTCCGAAACGTATAACTTTGAAAAATTCCACGCTTAAATTTCAATCGAAAAATATCACTTTGCCGTGCGATTCGATCGCGCAGGATATCCATTTCACTGATCCTAGTATATTTTCATGCATTTTTATTGATCTTTATTGCGTAGAGGATTACAGAGCTTTACAGCCATGTGGCGTTTTCACACACTTAATCACGGATCGTCAATCGGTCGTGTACCACTATAGTGAAAAAGTTTTTAATTCTTTTTCATCTCATATTTCCAAGGTATTATATTATTTAACCGTACAAATGGACCGAGGGAGGAGGAGAAGGAGGAGGTGATTCAAAGTATCCGTGAAAATTTATTCATCAACGATAGATGTATAACATTCTCATAGTTTGCCTCATCGGTAGCCAAATTATTTCCCTCCCCAATATTTATACGCAAACCGGGGAAATTTTTGATCCACTTTAAACGACTGAATGTTTCGCGGGAAAATACATACCAATGAGAGGTTTACATATACCGCGGTGCGCACGTACTGCTCTCTTACCATTCCTTTCGCGAGATACACTGAAACCGTTCGGTATACATATTCTATGCCTGTGTTACTTCTCTTTGCTTCTTCTAACCGTTCCCTCGTATTTCCATCATTTAACCCTCAAACGATGTATTAATATCCTTCCATGTTCGTCAACTGAATTTGCCTTCTAAATACAGGGTATTTAATAAATCGTGGTATAATCTGTGAAAAGTTGACTTGTAAGGTAAAGCGTGAAAAATATAGGATAAATCTTTTCGATTATTCAAAACAACTTTATAACAGTACAGATTCTGAAAATTTTCCAAAATTTTCCTGCAAAGAATATGAAAAAATATTCTTCTCTTTATATTAAATGTACAAATTAATTTGGTGCCTTTTTCCACAAACTTCAATATTTATTTACAAAAAATCGAGCATAATGTTAACGTTCAAAATAATCTCCATTATTTTCGACGACCTTCTTCTATTTATTGAGTAACTGACGAATTCCCTCTCTGGAAAATATGGTAGCTTAGTCGGTTTATAAAGTCGTGAAGACTTTATGTAAAAAGACACCGAATTAATTTGTTCACCTAACATGTGTACTTTCAAGAAGCTATAATTGACCATTCTGTACCAGTGTACACAAAAAGTCCCACATAAATCGTTAACAACTTTAATCTCAACATACCCTTCAAACGTAAACTTAATTAAATACAATATACCAAAGTCACTATTGTAAGATACAAGATAAGCATGTTTGGATGGAGTGAGATACGAATAAAGAGTGTTCAGACCGAGAGACAATTTATTTGAATAAGAATGCATGCGAGATGAGACCGAATACAATATATTCTCCACAAGTGTCAGACCGCAAAGAAGCTAAACCTGACACTCGTAGAGTCAGGGACTACGAGCCTCACGCCCGCCTTTGTAGTTTGCCGAACGTAGACAAGGACAGCGAATAAAAGATAAGAAAACACGACATAATTTGAACAACATTTACTTATTAACACGTTCACTGTCGCGCCAGATTTACAGGTTGCTGTCAGGCGGCCACAAGAAAATACATTTTAAGCATAGGATTATAGTATTATGCTTTATAATTTTTTTTTTTCAATTGAAAATAATGTCTAGCTAGCTATGACGTTCAAAATTTTTAGTTGACAACATTTATTTTATTTTAATTATTCTAAACATTTGAGGCACTCCAGTCACTGATGACCACCATGGCCATATGGTGGAAACAATCTAATATTAATACTTATTGAGTGATTAATTTAATTTCATAATACATCGCTTTGGATGAATTACAAAAACAAATTGCTAAAAAAATACATTAAATACCTGTACACATTATCCGTCGAATGTAGAGGGACAGCCACCGTTTTGTTGCCACCTGTTTATCATATAGAGTCGGCCTATCTCCACGTAAAGAAAAACAAATGTAGGGTCGATTCCACAAGTGTCAGTAAAATGTTGGGTCGATTCCACTAGTGACAGTACAAGTGTTACTGACCCTTCTGGAATCGATCCTACATTTTACAGTAGTAAAAAACGTTCTGCTGGAAGGGTGTGTGTATCAGAATTTTGATTGGTTACTGAGAGGGTAGAAGTGGTGTTTTCGGAGAGTTCGGTTTTTTCAGAAGTATAATACATAGGTAATGTTCGGTCCCGAACACCGCGACGCGTGACCGGCGGGGCGGGTGCGTAGCCGAGCCGCATGGCATCAGCGGAACCGTGCTACAATGTCACGATAAGGCCTTCGACAAAGGGATCCCGCGAGGAACCGTAGCGGGACCGCAGTTGCCGAGGCGAGAGGGCTCGAGTGTTTCGTCGCTTGAGGGGACATGCGTTGGGTCCTGTGTCGCATGGGCCGCCAAAAGCGATGATCGCTCGACGTCTTCCGCATCGCGTCGCACTTACCACCACCACGTCGGGTGAAAGTGGGTGACTCGAAGAAGGAAAATATTTCAGGGTGTAACAGTACGACCCAACAGGCGTGGGCTTAAATACTACACTGCAACCGGTACATACCGAGGATTCAAGTGGAAATGACGATTTCCAGATACCTCGAAAGAGAAAGTTCGAAGAGTATCTGACAATTAGAATAAAAACCGTATTCCTACCAATAGAGAGCACCACTCAAATTATATCCCCACGCTATTCCCCCTTTCCCTCCAGCTTTCCCCAATACAATCCACAACAATCCACCTGAAATCGTTCACCAGCTATACCTCCGTCGTCGATCTCGTTCGCTTCACGTCCCCAAGAATTATTTACTTCATTTCCAAGCGATCTCCGTTTCGTTCTATACCGAAGACTCGTCAGGAGGATCCTTTAAACGACAAGAAAGCCTTCGTTCTCGAGATACACTCCGCCACAGCCATCCGATCATTTTCCCTTTCTTCGAAACGTCCCTTCCTTTTTCGCTCCCTCTACCCTTCTTCTCGTTCCCGAGCGAACTCCAACGACACACGGTGAGACTCTGTGAATCGCAGTCCACGGGCTCTACGAGGATTGTACAGATGCGGGAAATGTGCTCGCGTGTAGTTTGCAAACAGCCTTCCTCGCAGCTGCGGCACACGACACCCCCATTACGCGATCGCGTGCACGACACCACGTGAACAGAGGTAGGGAGACGGTAACTGCGGTTTCGAGGCGACGTGTTTGTGTCCGGGCCACGGTTAGATGCATGCGGTTCCGAATGCGGAACGACGTCGCCTGACAAACTGTTCGAACGGCCAGAACTGGCTTAGATCTTATCGTGCCACGGGATCTTTCGTGGGTTGTGGGGGGTTGAAAGTGGAACAACGTTCGGGAAGAAACGATCTGAGAATTCGTGGACAAGATGAGATCGCTTAGATTCGAGTTGGGATATTCTCCGTGCGATTTGTTAAGATTTTGTAGGAGCGATAGGATTTTTCGATCTGTCACGTTCAACAGATTGAAACGGTTTTTGGAAAAATGGGAAGGTTAGAAAGTCGGCTTCTTTCTTTGTTTATTCGTTAAACTACGCACCAAAAGAAACTACAATGTTTGTTTCTTCATTTTTTTAATGTTTATTTCATTTGAATTATTATTGGAATCACTGTGTTAGCTGTTAACGCTTCATTTCGTATAGAAAATGTACTATACAATGTATATTTCATATACAAAGTGTACATAACTTCAGCGATGGATTCAGCATACAAAAGTAAAAAAAAAAAGTTCGTGTAAACGTTTGTTTTATCTGACCTTGTTTTCGAGTTGCAATTTACGTTTCTCTATTCCAGTAATTTTCTTGACAAATTAAGCTCTTCGTTCAACTGTTTGAAAGCAACGCTTGATATTTCATGTATGACCTTAATGGCTATTATGAACGGGTCAGAATGACAACGATAAGCCAAAGGTGATTATTTTGAACAAGTTCTGTTAAAACAGAATCGATTGTACCAGTACTTATTGTGACACCCAGTACATACTTCTAAACCTAAAATATATTAATTCTTCCTAGCAACAGTTTTCCATATCACGAATATTTTTGATAATATTCGTTAGTCAAGCTTTATATAACATTTTTTTCTTACTTATACCCGTAGATCATAAAAAAATTAGGACACTCTGTATATTACAAATTGGAGAGAGCAAAATAATAAAATATGAAGATAAATGGAACGAAGAATACACAATTTTTGGACTAGACTTCACATTAAGAACCAATAATTTAATCTAACAAGCGAATGATACTTTATTTTCATATACAGGGTGTTCACGCTATTAATAGGTAACTAGCGTTTTTCTCATAAAAGTATTTCTCATAAAATACTAGAAAAAAATGAAAGAAGGAAAAGTTTTGCAGTTTTCTATGGCCAACATAATAGCGTATATCAATTTTTTACATTTGCCATATTTTACATTTGAAATATTTCTTTCATATCTGCCCTTGTATGACTCTGAAGGTCATTGAACAGCGCACAGATGAATTCGTTTTAATACACGCTTCCATATGACATAAAAAGATATGCAGCATTCCATTTAAAAAATTAAAGATCACCTTCGTTTCTCGAAAAATATTGCAAATATAAAAAATTACTATACGCTATTATGTTGGTAATAAAAAACTGCAAAACTTTTTCCTCTTTCATTTTTTTCCAGTACTAACCATTTACGAGAAAAATGCTGGCTAGTAATAACGTGAACATAGCGTACATACAGGGTGTCCCGTAACTCCTCGAACACCCGGAAATGGAGGTTGCTGGGGTGACTCTGAACAACTTTTTCCTTTTCCAAAATACAGTTTGAAGCTTCGTTTTTAAATTATTAACGAAAAACACTGGCCAATTAGAGCGCGTGTAGAGCCCGCGCTCAGGGACGAAGAACAGAGGCTCATTCGCGCCCAATTCCAACTAATTGCAATTTTTTCAAAAATATATACAAACGTGGGAATGACGGCAAAAAACCATTTCTCTAAGCCTTATAAAAATAGCGGTGCAAAGTCAAATTTTTTTGACAGCGATCGATAACCGACGATCGATAACACGCGTACGCATTTGTTCACGATCGCGCGCGGATGAGAGTCAGCGCTCCCGTACCTGGGCGCGGGCTCTACGCGCGCTCTGATTGGACAGTGTTTTTCGTTAATAATTCAAAAATAAAGCTTCAAACAACATTTTGGTAAAGGAAAAAGTTGTTCAGAGTCACCCCAGCAACCCCCCATTTCCGGGTGTTCGAGGAGTTACGGGACACCCTGTATAGTTACAAGAGGTTTCCTTCGAAACGACTGCAGATATCGATCTGAACTGTTCTTCACGTTAAGTGGTACAGGGGGGTCAATCATCTAAGGTATAACGAATTTCTTTAAAGGAGGAGGAGGGTCTCCTAATTTTTTTTGAATATGAAAAAACTGGAACACTCTGTATGTACTTGTTATACTACGAGATTCCAGACTGAATAATTTTTCTTAGGATCTTCATAATTTTGTAATGACTGTTTACGTTTGTTTCACATTTAACGGGTGTGCTAATACTTATGAGTTCATAAGTTCACGGAAGTGTACATACCTTGCCTCTTCGAGGAAGTTAGGTTATGTTACTCAGGAACCTGTTTTACACTCGTAATTGCTGAATGAAGCGGAACATTTTAACAGTACATTCACTTCTAAACACTTCACACAAAGTTAATTCAACGTACGAGTTACAGGTAACTCTTAAAAACTATACGCAAGCAACATTCTATCTTCGCACCGAGATGGAAACACAAGAAGGAATCTGGGAAACTCTGGAATCAGCAAGAAGTATCGTCCCTACTTTTTCCACGAAATGTTCGAAGCTGGTTAAAATCCAAACTCCACGAAGAAGTTTCTAACGGCGTCACCTTCGATATTTCGTAATAAATTAGCGAATTCGCCGACGGCGGCTTTTCGGCCGCTGCCTCGACTAATCTCGGTAAGAGCAAAGTCTCGAAGCTTTGAAACTTCGACACTGTGAGAGGTGGTGGGAGTAGAGAGGTACGAGAACTTGGTGTTTAGCACTTTATACGTTCACGATAGTGTTCGACGGCGCACAACCACTACCACGATAGACCCGAGGCAGTCTTTAATCCCTTGGATAAGAAGAGGAGCCCCAAAAAGTGAGAATCGTTGCTTAAGGACCAAGTCGCGGTGCTCCCAATTCCCTTCGACTTCCATTCAATTCACTTTATTGAACCCACCTTACCTTAATTAATCCAGCAACGACTCGTTGGCGGATTGTTAAGTGCAACCGTGATACGAGGCTGAAAATTTCCCGTCTTGATCGTCATTATAGTGTTCCTGGGGACTTGTTTTCCTCACTCTATTTTCACGGAGTTCCTTTTTAAAATCATATTTTTTAACCTTCTCTCAGAGTATTTCCCAATGACAATTTCGCTAAATGTTTTACTGAGGAATATAATACACTTTCTTTTTTTGTAAACCACCTTTTCCTTTCATTTTATAATTTCAAATGGACTGTTAAATAATTAATTACTGCGAATCATGATGAATGGTATCAGATGACCAAAAAAATTCTTGCAGTTGTACTATTTATTTAACACTAGAACTACCGACTGGGTCCAAAATGACCCATTAGCATGTTTCGAAAATACGCGAATATTCAATACTGGTAAGTATTATCGTTTGTAACTTTCCGAATTTATTATCTACATGTATACTTCTATTTGTACCGATACGAATCGAATTTTTCATTCACGGTTTACTTACACAAAAATTCACTTTCGGAAAGTCGCTAATGGGTCAGTTTGACTCGGCTGGTAGTTCTAGTATTAATGAAGGAAAAATTCTATAATCATTTTTTGCTACCTGATACAAACGAGCATACAGTTAGTCACAGAAGTATTCATACATCCCATCTGTCGATTTTAAACGATTAATATTTTTTTTTAGTACAAGTTTTTAAGTCCTTATCAATGGGAATGTATGTTGTGTTAAGTACGCTTTTGAATGTTGCAAAATAATAATTCCCTGTAACGCTGAATTTTATTAAGTTGGTGCATATGAAAGGTTTTTTGAAATGAAACTTTAGATACAGTATTTTTCTCAACTTTTACTCACTCTTCCCAATTTGTTATTTCAAATATATAAAAATCATTAGTCTTTGAATTAAGAAATTCTTCGAATGCTACTTTACATTTTGGAACATTTTGTATCAAAAAGTTTGTTGGGATAATTTATTTGCTAAAAGAATTATTCAGGTATTTGAAAAGTCTAGTGAATGGAAAGAATGTGGCAAAATTTTATACTCTTTACTGTAGATGTTTTAAAAAGTTTTCTTAAAACATTATCATCCACGGCCCTATCTGGCCTTCCCCTTGGCTCATTTCCAATGAAAAGTCACCAATCTTGAATTTTGCACACCAACTCTGAGGTGTCCCAACATTTACATAATCTCCTTCAAATGCTAAATTTATATTTTCAGCAGTTTTTACCACGGTTCATTCAAGTTAAAACATATACAAAAAAAGGTACACGAATATCCGGATTATTCGTCACGTCAACTACCTAATAGTGTCGAAACAATTGTTATAAACTTTTTTACTATTCAGTACACAAGACTACGGAAAATTCCTTCTTCTCGACTACTGTGTTTAGAAACTTATAATCAGACATTTCACTTGCACCAACCTAATAAAACTTGTGTTCCAAAAAGAAATATTGGGGAGTACGAATAGTGTTGTGACTCGCTGTACGCTAATTTCTTCGAGACTAGAATTAGAAAACCACACTTCCAGCTCATTCTTCACCCAAAATTCTTTATCTCAATAGAAACGAACCTAAAGAAACCTTAACCACTCTTCTACTTTTCTTCTACCATGTCTCCCTAAAAGTGTCCTGCCATGAAAATTCCCAGCTTCTGAAAAACCCTCCAAAATCTTCGCTTCCACGAATAATCTTGTTTCTTCAGGTATAGTACAATTATTTAAAAAAAAAAAAGGGAAACAAGCAGAGAATACGCCGGTGTGACGCACGAACGTCAATGGTAGAAGGATAAAAAATGTTTCACGACTCCTTTCCCCTTTCTTCCGCGGTTTTATCGCGGCGATTCGCGCGCGAGCATTATCCAGACGTCACGCACGCGTGTGCAGCGGCATAAATCGTCACGTAGTATCACTTAGGCCACGCATACGTGCACCGGTGAATTACTACGTGCTCCCACCCTGTAGCCACGCGCTTTATCCTGCTACGTCTCCATCCGTTGCACACGTGGACGATCTCTCTTCCACGATCCGCCCATTCCTCCCTTATCACGCCTTGTTCTCGCGCATTCAGCCTCCGTTGATGCATCGCGGGCAAGTGACACGTAAATCCTAACAGCGTTCTTCCAAACATCGGCCAATAGCTTTCGTGTCGTTCTTCTCTTCTCCCGTTCTTCTCTTTTTTTCGTTTTCTTTTAGTGTTTCGAGCTGTCCCCCGACATTTTTTTAGATGGCAGGTATAAACTGGTTTGATGAGAGAGGGTGGACGGGTGTGAGAAGAGAATTTTTTCGGGGACGAAGGTTTTATTACGCCGGTGTTTTCATGGGAATGGGATACAGGCGTGCGCGCGAGTTGGATTTCGAGGCAAGGAGAAATTTATGGGGTGGAAATTGTAGAAGGAAATTCTACTAGATTCTTGAGGTTCTTTGTAAAAAGAACGAGTTACTTGTGCATAATGTTGAATGTTGTCAGGAAGTGTTTAACGACAGCAATTAATAACTTGTTAAATTGTCAACGAGAAATAACCTAACCTAACCCTTTGTAAACCGATTTTTCACGAAATTGGGAGACTGGAATCGAAGAAAATCAAAATACCATGCAATCGATCAGAATCAAGTGATTGTAACATTTTTTATTCCTTAGGAGGTACTGTCATTGTCCTGCATGAATTTCTCTTTTCTAAGCGGGACCAAAAATGGCCATTTTCTATCATCCTTCAGGATACCAAAAATTGATAAAACTTAAATATGTAGCTCAAAAAGGTCCACACTTACAAAACATACACCCAATAGGTTGGATAATTTTGAATTCAAATTGGTAACTTTGAAACTTGATTAAACAATTTTGAATTTAATTGAAAGATATTAGAATTTATGGTAATAAATTAAAAGATATTATTTTAATTATAAATCTTCTTTTTTTTATCAATTCTTCTTTATTTTAACAATTAATCAAACAAACATCGACGAGACGCTGAGAGAAAAAAACATATCAGCGTCACCCATACTAAACAGATGGTTACTATGTTATATATATTTCTATATATATGTTTATATTAAACTGTCTCGGTATGTTGATCATTTTTGCTGTTACTATTGTAGGGGATTTATGTGTGGAGGGATAGTAAACTCGAACGGACTTTTACTATACTATATTTATTAATAGTTTATATCGCTAGGTGCTACGCTAAGCATGTCGCTCAATCAATCGCTGGATTCATACTGCCTTTCGCTCCCTCGCATTCGCCCTAATGTCATCTTGCATACATGCACACTTTTCGTTAGAAGAAAACACACACGCACTCACGCACTCCTCGCCTGATTACTAAAACTAAACATTCGTTCAATATCTTTCGCGCTATCCCAAACACTCGACCTGGCACGCCGGTCCTTACCGCTCACGCCATAGACCCTCACGCATTCACACAGACAACGCATTCATACAAACAACGCACTCACGCTCGGTCATCCCTACACTATTATACAGACACACACTCATTTCTCCTAATAATCCAACAAAAGATTCAAAGATTGAGTGATTTTGAATTGAATTTAAATATTGAAACGATTGAATAATTTTGGAAATTATATTAAGAAATCTAAATTTGATTGGACAATTTTGGCAAAGTTTACATTTATAGAATATGCACATAAACTTTCGTAATCGACTGTACATACAACGTTCGTCGAACCTTTGATTCTATTTCTCGAATCGCAAGTAGTGGAATCAACGCATAGTCAGACGTGAAACTTCTCCATCTAAATTATGCGTATTATTTTTCCACAATAAAACACATTATCCCGCGTATCATTCGCAGTGTACAAAAGAGTAGAACACAGGGAATTTTCACCTTATAATATACAGGGTGTCCCGTAACTCCTCGAACACCCGGAAATGGGGGGTTGCTGGGGTGACTCTGAACAACTTTTTCCTTGACCAAAATGTTGTTTGAAGCTTCGTTTTTGAATCATTAACGAAAAACACTGGCCAATCAGAGCGCGCGTAGAGCCCGCGTCCAGGCACGGGAGCGCAGAGACTCATCCGCGCGCGATCGTGAACAAACGCGTACGCGTGTCTTCTGAGTTATCGGTCTCTGTCACAAAAATTTGACTTTGCACCGGAATGACGGCAACAAATCATTTCTCTAAGCCTTATAAAAATAGCGGTGCAAAGTCACATTTTTTTGACAGCAACCGATAACCGAGAAGTTGCGCGTACTCGTTTCTTCACGATCACGCGCGGATGAGTCACTGCGCTCCCGTCACTGAGCGCGGGCTCTACGCGCGCTTTGATTGGCCAGTGTTTTTCGTTAATAATTCAAAAACGAAGCTTCAACCAACATTTTGGTAAAGAAAAAAGTTGTTCAGAGTCACCTCAGCAACCCCCCATTTCCGGATGTTCGAGGAGTTACGGGACACCTTATATAGAATTCGAACTCATTCCGTGGAACGAGGGAAAAGCTCGTTTCGCAGAGTGTCTTTGTGCCCCAAAGATTAACCCAACGTAATCAGCGCAATGGAGGGGAAATTGCGAGGCGGTAGTTCTTCAAGATAGATGACTATATCGCGCAACATGAAATGATAATTCCATTTGTGCGCTTGGTATTCAAGGAGAACGCGTCAGTCGCCTCCGGCGTCGAAATATCGTTTATCCGGTACGTGCCCCCCTACAATCCCATTGTCTCGTCCATTCCGGGGTCACGAAATTTCTTCTCCCTTTATAGCTGGAACACTCTCGCTTTATAACACTCGTCGAAAATATGCTCGACGACGACTTAAGTATGCACACGACGATACCCCTTTACTCGTATATTCGTTCCATAATTCATAATTATTCCTTCAGAAGTGATAGAGGAATTCGCATTGCGATTCTTATAATTAGAGAACAGTTATATTCAGTTATAATTATTCTTATAAAATTGATCGCTTGTTTCGTAATATTGTCGAATACCATCTAAATCAGAGCTGCGTAACTTCTTGCTCACGAGCTTTCTCCTCCCGAGGTACCACCACTATGCGACTGAGATGATCTCGCTCGAGTTACGGCGCAGCGAGAGGACGCGAGAAGGAGTCCTTCCACCACAACTACAGCGACTGCCTTTTGTTTGTGTTACACATTCTGCGTGTTCGTACCAGTCATTTCGTACTAAAAAACTATCGCTGGAGTTGTGGAGGACTCCTCGCGTCCTCACGCTGCGCCGTAACTCCAGCGTGATCATCTTAGTCGCATAGTGGGGTACCTCGGGAGGAGAAATTTGCTCGTGGGCAAGAAATTACGCAGCTCTGATCTAAACTGACAAGCTTTCGTAGAAACAATGTTAATTCGTTTATAAGAAATGCGCCATGAAATAAAATATTTTACAGAACGCCATCTTTCGACCTCTATGTAGATTCACTCTTCCAAATTTCATTAAGCGAAATTTAGCTGTAGGGTCTCATTGTTAGAAGATAGTCATATTCAGTTATTCTCATAATATTGAAGACTTGTTTTCAAAAAGATTATTAAGGAAATGGTTAATATTGTATAAAAGAAAAAAAATACTAGTTTCCATTATTTCGAGAAATTACATATTATTTATTTGTACAGTTTAACAGAAAGAAGTTATACTGTACGTAAGAAATCAAATATTAGCAATAATTGTACAATTTCGCCGAATTTCTCGAAAAATTCTCAAAATATATCTGCAACATTTTCCATCCTCGAAACATGTTGATTTCATCTGAAGCAGAATCATATTTTCTCTACTTTAACCAGAGACTCGCTTCGACCAACTTTTACACGCAATTGCACCACGTTCCAGGATCCAGCCCTTACATTTTTTCCCTCTTCTCTTTTTATGACGTGTGGGTTTTATGGTTTCACGTGTCCCGAGACGCGGGCTAGCATCATAGGATCATGCGTCAGCCTTAAAAAAGACGTCACTCGGAGTCAACGCGTGCTCGTAAAGCATCAGCGTTACCGGGAGTCCATTTTAGCAAATTATGAGCTCCATCCGTTGCCCTTAACCATCACTCGCCTACCTCCATTTTTGTTCCACCCCTGTCTCCTCCACACCCTCTGTTCTCTCTGCGCTGCACTCTCTTCTCTCGAAATCCAGTTTGTTTCCCGCACGAGATGCAGGCACAAGTATAATAACGTAGCGTGACGCATCGAGAGTCCTTAGAGGGATGACAAAGCTCCCTCTGGTCTCTGCTGCTCGCCTCTCGAGTGCATTACGCGATAAAAAGAACGACGAAATTAAGGCGGGTTGAGCGAAATTGAATTCGAGTTGCATGTGATTCTACGTGTATCTTTTTCGAGATTTATTCAGTTGCCGGAAGAATTTAGCGATACTTCTTGCTCGCGAATTCTTTGGTTTCTAGCGAAGTGGAATTCTCACGGACAACGTTGAAATTGGATTTATAATTTTATTGGTAACTCGTAGAAGGTTCTACAATTACTTCAATTAACTAATTTCTTATTTCGTTGATGGTTGAATGATTCGTAATGGAATGAGACTATTTTCTCCATGATTCAGTTTCTTAGATTGAGAAACATTTTTAAGACAACCTTAAGAATATAAAAATTTCATGTATAACAATCCATGTACAATGAAATCAAATATACCCCCATAGGCAGCACCATATCAGACTCAATTGTAAATTCATTTTCCTATAGAACGTTTTCACTCAAGGAAAATTGAAAAACCTCGTTAGGACAATGAACCTCTCAATTCCTCCCTAATACAGTAAATTCTCCACAAGCGTCAGTCCGCAAGGAACCTAAACCTGACACTTGTAGAGTCAGGGACTACGTTTTCGAGCCTCGCGCCCGCCTTTGTAGTTTGCCGAACGTAGACAAGGACAGCGAATAAAAGATAAGGATGAAACGTGAGTCGAGGCAACCAAGCGATTTAAATATCAACTTTTTTAATTTTACGTTTTTTTATTTCGAAATTTTTCTTAATATATTGATGAGATTTTTCTGATGAAAATGATATCAAACACGACATAATTTGAACAACATTTACTTATTAACACGTTCACTGTCTGGTGTGACATTGAATAAGTAAATGTTGTTCAAATTATGTCGTGTTTGATATCATTTTCATCAGAAAAATCTCACCAACATGTTAAAAAAAATTTCAGATGAAAAAAAGTAAAATTAAAGAAATTATATTTTTCTATTATGAATTGTCGGGCCGTGAAATCTCGTAAAAGAAACCGAGTGGTGTAGCGTTACACGCTTGACTGACAGCGAGCGAGATAACATAGGCGCAGCAATGACACAGCCTAGGCGTAGGACCATCTATACTGACACTTGTAGAATCCAAACTGACTGACACTTGTAGAGAATTTACTGTAATACAAAAATTCCATGCACAACCATTTACACATGAGCCGTTTAATGCGAAAGTGGTGTAAGTCAAAAAAAGCGATTTCTAGATAATGAAAGATAAAATAAAAGTTCTGTAAAATCCAGGAATATGAAAGAATGTTAAATCTCTTTTATGTAAGCCACTGTATAGTTGTACCTTGAGCTAATAATGCCATTTTGTCCCGAAAATCAAGTGTATATATAATCATTTTATTCAAGATTCTTCTGACTTACACCATTTTCGTGCAAACCAGGAAAGTAATTATTACTAGATGTAATAAAAAAGGGATCTGTTTGTTGAGGTAGACATTATGTTTCTATTGCTTCATTAATTACCATACAAATTATTTAAAAAACATAAATAAAATGTATAAATGTGGTTTACATTGTCATGAATTTAAATTGAAAAATACTAATGAGCATAACACAGAAACTTTGTGGATAGCGATAACGTCAAGCTCTTATTCATCGCTCACTTCTTCTTCGAAATCCAGAAGTCCAATGTCATTTATCTCACACCAAAGACAAACTTACACCCGTTCGAGTGGGTGGTTCTTACTTATTTTGCCATCCACCGAGAAACTAACGAAAATACTGTTCGATTCGCGTAATGCTCGATGCTTAAGTGCCGAACCGGTACACGAGTTTAATCACACCTTGATTCATTCAGTGTGAAATGCTAAGAACTATTTTAATTTGCAACAGAGTGATGCTTGAGGTGATATTGCGACGAGACTATCAAAATACTAATTTGTGTAAGACCAACTGCTAAGACTCCCAAAAAAGACGCGCTTCTGCTTCGTTTCCTTGGTTTTATGAGCTCGGCCAGTTGCTGATTGGCCAGACGCAGCTCATTCCAAGGGAAAGGGATTGTTGCTTAACATTCGAAAACCCCCTTTTTTGGCTTTTTCCCAGGGGTTGCCGCGTGAATTTCCACCGCGAACGTGACCTCTTCACGGGGGGTACGATACGCGCGAGAGGACCGGTACCTTGGTCTGGCGGTCAAGTGTAAGTTTATGACGATAATCCGCCAGACCGAGGGTTCGTCGCGATTTTTTGCGAGGCAACAAATATCCTTACACCACTTCTGCACAAAACAGAAGAAAGGTTAAGCTTTCGAGATGTAGTGTTAACTCAAAAAGGCAAAACATTGACTTACACCACTTTCGCATTAAACGGCTCACATAATTAAACCAAACCAAACCACTCCTACAAACATCACCACATCGAACACAACTCACTCAGAAAGGAAACAAAATCAACCAGAGGCCTGTATCAAGTTTCAAACAAACTTTCCCCACTGTTCAAACATTAACACCAATTTTTACCTAAACTAAGAGTACATACTACCTCCCTTCAGAAATTACCACAGCCCCCTAAGAACTAAACCACAAGTATACACCAAGAGTTCCTTAAACCGATGAAGCTACAAAGATATTACAAGCCATGGAAGACCTCGTTTCCAGTGTTCAACCTGGAAAACAATGTAGTGACACTTACAAAGAGAGAGAGAGAGAGAGAAGGTGTTGGAACTTAAATTTCCCTTCCCTAACAACCTGAGACTTCGACCGACCCCTACACATCCTCTTAACGGGGATGGAATTAATACACGTGGGAACTTGGGCATATTACGACAACCAGCGTTGAAACTAGCGGATGGAGCACAGGGCCCAAGCCAAATTGCAATGGCATTACTTCGGCCCGATTGCATCCCGATCTCACGCCTTCTGTCTGCTCGCACACAGAATATCCTGCTGGACCTTTCCAGTGATAAGAGTAACCAGACGATATAGAGTTAATTAATAGTACACACGTGGTGATCTTTCTTTCATTTCGAAAGGGTAAACAGATATAGGACATAGATTTACATCCTCTGAAAGAATTAAAAAATTTCACTTAGCATTTACTATGAAAAAAAATTCACAAACTTTTATCTATTTTTTAAATGTCTCAACGTGGTGTATCTCTTTAACCCTTTCATTACTATTGGCGCCTATAGGCGTTTTGAAAATTTGCTCACACTATACTGTTGGGGCATTTTGGTGCACTTCGACATTATTTTAATACTTAACCCTTTGCACTCCAATGGCGCCATAATGGCGACACGTGTAGTTACTTTGGAAACATTCTTTTTCCAGAATGAAACTTAGGGTTTTCGAAAGTTTCACTGCAAAAGTATACTAGAGTTGCTGATTTATTCTATCAACACATGCTTACAAATGCTACAAAGTGCTTAGTAAACCAAATTTTAAAACGATACGGCCAAAATAAGAAATTTTACAACCGTGGTTAAAAATTTACCATCAGTCACCCACGTTACGCGTTAAAATCTGCCGAAAGAGTTAAGGGACGACTATCAAGTACGAGCTCTTATCCTCGGCTTTTACAGTCTTCTTCGATCCCACCAAAGAGAGTGAAAACGAAGCGATCAAATTGTTCAAAGAAAATAACAAAATAGTTATTTATTAATTATCTCGTAACGTCGTTAATTATCTAAAGTTAAAGCGAAATCCGGCGGGAGGAGAAAACAAACGACGAGTTAACTAACAAATAGCCAGTCGTTTCGAATAAACAGGCAGCGGAGAGCGGCTCGTTTCAATTATTCCCGGACAAAAAGCGTGTACAATTTTAATTCCCCTGGTCGTTCGTGACGAACCTCATCCCTGGCAGATTTCATTTTCAATGGTTCTCATATATATCCACGTCGAGAAATATTCCTGTCATTGCGCGTTTACGCAACACACAGGACACGATTTTAATTTCGAATTAAAAATGCCCGTGTGCATCGCTTCGACGGCTTGGCCAGACCGCACGGGGGTGGAACGTAATTTTAATTAACTCATTAAACCGAGCAACGTGCCGGCGACAGTCTACGCGTTCGTTAGCCTCTTTTTCTGCATCGAAAAATTACGTAAACGCGGCTAGCCTGTTGTTGACGCGCATCATGCAAAGTGAATTCCTCGAAGAACACTCTCTTCTTTGTTCCTTTGGAATTTTAGCTCGCTCTGCTTTTTCTCTTTTTTCTGTTTTTATTTCGATGCCCCCTTTCAACGTTTCCAAATTGCAGGAGTATTATAATGAAAGGAAGACAGGAAGCATTAACAAAGAAAAGTAAGAAAATCGAGGAAAGAATGATTAAGGAGTATTTTGATCTCACTGTAAAATCATGTCGGATGGAAAGAATAATTTTTATGAAATAATAACTTAATGCGTATCCCACACTCATAAGTCAAGAAAGTCTGCGTAAACCTCGTTAAAATTTATTTTACGTTGTATAATTTTAACAGAGAAAGTAGTAAATAAATCATATTCGCGTTATTTTATTTAGAAACGTAACATTTATTTTTGGTACAAATAAAAATAATTTACACTGTATATCTTTGACGTCTGTAATTACGGTTTGACTTCAATTACAATCTAACAAAAAAGATAAAAACAACTATTGGCACCTAAATTCGCGACTTTTTGGTGATGAATTGGGGGTGTTATTCACTGAGAGCTGGTAAAAAATGGTCGTACCATTGACGCAGAATTTTACTCATCCCAGCTTGATCATGTTCAGGCAAAATTTAGAAAAAATTCGTACGTCCACGTATTGCACGTCCAACGTTGCAGAAAATTGACGAATTGGGCTGGGAACGGTCCAATTCATCCACCGTATAACTCAAATGCTGCTCCCACTGATTACCACTTATTTAGGTCCATACTGCATTCCCTGACTGGAAAACGTTTTTCCAAATTTGGTGACGTCAAAACGCACCTGTCCGCATCTTTTGAAGCAAAAATGACCAATTTCTACCTACCGGAATTGAAAAATTGCCGGAAATATGGCAAAAGATTTTTGAATCAAACTATTAACAATTGAATAAACAATTTTGTTCAAGAAAATGTAAAGGTCGCGAACTTAGTTTCCAACTTAATAAAATTGACTTCTCTGTTTATCTTATCCAAAGATTCAATCCCAACGAAAAATTCTTTAACCCTTTCGCTACAGCAGATTTTAACGCGTAACGTGGGTGACTGACGGTAAATTTTTAACCACGGCTGCGAAATTTGTTATTTCGATCGTATCGTTTCAAAATTCGGTTTACTGAATTAAGGTGAAAGTGCGTAAAGGATAAAGTGAAGTATTAAATTCAGGTGGAAGTGCATCGAAAGACTCCAACACTAGTGCGAGAAAATTTTCAAAACGCCTGTAGGCGCCAATAGTAATGAAAGGGTTAAAAACGATAGTATCCTATAATAACTGGTCATCCCCAGCATTGTGTTGTCCATTCGAGTTTCGTTCGAACGATAGACGAATGTTTACACAAGCAGGCCACCGAAGTAGCCGGCGGAAAGTGATGAATCCACATTACACATCGGGACGTTCCATTATTTCCGGCGCGACCGCCGGGACAAACGAATGGCCCGGCGGCCGGGTGGGTCCCAGTTAATCATGGTATTACCGTGACGGAACGCCGCTAATGCGACGCCAATTTGCCGTTAAGAATTAATGCGCCCGCGGTGTGGCTTACCGCCCCGTTATAGGGAACTCGTCGTGTCCACGTCAACGTGGGATGAAGCCGTGACGGGGGTTAGAGCTTCCGCGAATCTCTTCGTCTGGAAATGATTAAGATTATATTGTCAACCGGACGTCTGTTTGCGCGGGAATTAAAAACTGGGTTTTGTGAACTCCTCTGTTCTATTCAGCGACAGAAAGTGTTGCGTCGCAAACGCAACCGTTGAGAGTTTGACTTTATGACACGGAAGACCAGGTCTGTTATTTTTGAGGACTTCTAATTTCAATTCTTTTGTGTTTTACTTTTTCCTTTCGAAGCGATGTCGAGGACCAGAAAGTGTATTATGGACGCAGAACCTCGACTCTACCGCGTGCCATACGCCTTCCTGGTGCCCGTACATTTCTTTCAATAGCAATTGACGTGTCGTAAAGCCACTACAGACATACACACACAGATTAGTCTCGTTTGGACTATCGCGCCCATCAACTGGGAAAATCCAGGGTGGGCTATGTACTCCCTATTCATGGAAGACAGCCCATGACGAGGAAGGATTCCTATTCGTCCTCATAGGCCACTCCCTCAATACAGTGCATACATCGTTCAAAATGAGAGTAACCTCGCTCTCGGACCGATTCTCGTCCGTTCTGCGCATAGACAGAGAGCGTAGCAGAGGGTAAGACGGAGAAAAACGTAGGCGGTTTGGACGTTCTAATGGTTCTAGCCCTGCCTTAGGCACGTCCCATGCGCGAAGCGAGGTTACTCTCATTTTGAACAGAGTATAGTATCGGGGCCTCCATACCCAAATAGGAAACCGAAAAGGGAGAATAGAGGGGGAGTAGTTGGCGTAGTGCGCAAAGCCTCAGCTTGCTAAGCCGAAGGTCCCGGGTTCCCGTTGGGTCCTTCGAAATTTTTCCGTCGATTCCTACAATAGTTTAACATAAAACTGAGAGAAAGGCCCACGCGCCTCAATGTCCAACAAAGATCCAGTAAGATCGGTATTACAATTTTAACGGTAAAGTAGTTCATACATACATTTTCACATTCGACAAATAATTAGACTCACACAAGATTAAGTTGGCGTGTGAGAGACGCGAAACACTGAGAATAATAAAGTTTAAAAATCGCGTCTCACAACAGAAAATTTGGAATTTTAATAACGAAGCGTTGTGAAGTTTGGAGAAATTTGTTGGACGAGGATTAACACGTCAGAGTGGATCTCAGAGGATGGAACTTAGGGGAGAGTTGCCGAAATCGTACCGCTTAAAGATATTTTACATAAATCAAGTGCAATCAATTGGGATCAAGCGTAAATATTTGACCTGGAGAAGTAACGGGGGACGGAAGTGTTTTAATGAGACGACGTAAAAAGTACTACTTAGGTTATAATTCGACAAGGAGGAAGAACGTGTTGAAATAACTCGAAATTTTACCATCTATCCTCGTGGATGGATATTTATCTTCGCTCTTTAATTCGTATGTTTGCAAAAGGAAACAAATTCTAGAACGTTTTTATAAAATCGGAATGTAGAGGAGATACACAGTGTTTGAAAGTATAAGTACTTTGGATAAATTCGATCGGTTCCTATAATTTGCATAGGTGTTTTTGAAACACTTTGTAAGTGAGTAAGGAAGAATTGCCTATTTGACGTTAATTTGTTTACAAGTTAATATTGGATATTGTAGCTTGATGTTCAAGACACTTGCTATTGTATAGTTAACCTTTTTCCAAGAACAGATTCGTTTGTATAAACCTTTATTTGGCATCATGTAAACGGTACAATTATGGCAATCGGTTTCGTAAATCGTACCTCCTTTAAAAGTACTAAATTTACGAATCGAAATAATAATGTAAATATTCAGAACAAATAAAGAAACACTTAACGTATAATATTAAAAACATAATATATGTACGTTAATATTAATTTATATCTCATATTACATCATATTTCATCAATAACAAATAAAAAAGAGAATATTCAACGTAAAATAATAATTATTAAATCGTACATTTGTAATTAAAATTTGGGACAATAACAAAATTTTTGTTTTTAATGCACTGGATCATTTCTTTCACGTGTGCTTAATTACAGAGAAAGCAAAAGCACTCTTCTTTATCAGTATAAATCATAATGTCTTCATCACTGAAAGGCTCGTATTGGTATGATATAAAAGACCATATGGTGGTATGATTTAGGGAACACGATCGATTTGCAATACATACATGAATTCAATTCGAAAATTTAAATTTGACTGGATAGTTTTGAATTTAATTGTAAATTTAAAT